>NC_139577.1:1739530-1847030 GCF_946808225.1 Silurus aristotelis | reverse complement strand
ATGCTGATGTTACAGATAATAGAAGCTGTAGAAGCTGAATATGTGCATTTTTTTTGGATAGATCTTCTCTGAGAAAGTTGCCCGTACCTTTATTTTCGTTTGTGATTATGGAAATCTCAATAACATTTGCTAAAAACAAATTAATTAATCAATAATTAATTAACAGCTTAAGGCTACAAGCCACAGAGTACTTTATATATTTATATTTGATGATTCATCATTACACACTGTTATAAGGGAGTGTTTGTGAGGCAGCAGAGCTAAACCAGCTCAACTCAAAACTCAATCAATACAAAACAGCAGTAAGCCTTTCTATAGAAACAGTACCACCCCGTGCATGATTCAAGATGTATTGATTAAATCCAAAACAAGTTTTTAAATGGAAGCTTTATATTATTGACTGCATTGCAGGGTTATTAAGAGTGCCTTTCCCTTCGCTTAGACGTCCAAGAGTTGTAAGTGGATAATGGACATGGTCTAATCAATTTGTTTGACATAGACACAACAAATATTTGAACCCTTTGTGTTTGTCCTGTGCCTGTTTGGAAGGAATGTCAAAAAAAAATTAAATATGTTCATATTTGAGATATTTGGTATATATACTGTATAATTACTAATAAACAGCATGGTTACAAATCTGTCAAAAATAAATAAATAAATAAATATATATATATATATATATATATATATATATATATATATATATATATATATATATATATATATATATATATATATATATATATATTTATTTAAAAAAATGTTTACTTTACTTTTATCCTCATATTCTATTTCTATTTTTCCATGTCATATTCTGTATGAATGTGTATGTGACATAAAATTGTAATTTTAATTGTATGGAATAAAATTTCATTACTTATCCAAAACGTACACAATCAAGCCCATGTTTTTCCCCAAAAAACTTCAACGCTATGATCCCTGGTCCATAATGTTTCACCAGTCAAATTCTATTATAGTCTATTATAACCTATTCACAGTTACCAACTTTCTAATGGAACTCTCACGTTCTCATTGCCTTCGCTCCAGCACTCCACCTTTCTTGCTTTGTTTGTTTTGACCATTACCATTTTTTAACTAATCAGTCCTTTTTGTCTGTCTGACTGGTTTTAAATAAAACGATTAACCTGCACCTCCACATGGGCACAGCATGTTTTCAATAAATTTCGCCAAGCTCTCTGTTCAAGACTATATTGACTGACTGAGATGAAATGCTTCCAGATGCTAAAGGTTTCCGTTCTGAAGAGATCGAGTCGGACAAAGACGAGGGGTGAGTGAATGTCTGACCTTCACAAAAAAAGACAGTTGTCGGCACATTGGCTTCTAAAAGCAGAAGGAATAAACCTGTGTTTATGTTAATAAAATAAATACTCAGGGTCATTGTTCTGCTTTTAATTAAAAATCATGTAAATAATCACATTTACAGAGACAAGCTTTGGAAGGAAAGGTGAGGATCATCTGCCACCAAACCACCAAGTCTAAAATGTGACACATAGACACTGAATAAATATGTTAGTAAGCTGCTATGAGATAGTACACCACTACAATCCTGGGAAAAAAAACAAGTCCATGGCCAATTTGAGAAGCAATATAGCGAAGCTTCTACTCCCAATCAGACCTTTCACTTTTTCTTGTATTTGCAGGTTTCCTCAACATACGGCACTCATCTAAAAAAGGAGAATCAGTTGTCATCTTTGCATCTATTACAGTGGCCTGCAGTGAAACTCTTTTTTCTAAAGTCCATGTCCCTGGAATAACTCAGAACAGCTATATTATTTAACCAGCTTGAGCTATAAAGTGCAAGAACATCAACACTTTTAAGTGGTAAATAGAATCTAGTGGAAGATCTCTTTCAATACAGACCACTACAAATAATTAGTTCATTAACCTATGATATGAGCACATGATCACCAGGTAAGAGCCTGGGCTCATTCAGCATGTGGTTATTGTCAGAAATATCCTGAACTCCCATTATATCTTTGGCTTTTACTTAAGTAATGCACCTGCAATGACAGTTCTAAAACCTCCGCTTTGTTGTTTTGACCATAGCCTGTTTGACTGAATGATAATGTGGAAGACCTCCGCTACATCGCTCTCATTCTCTGACTCCAATCAGCTGTAGAATCACATATGCAAATATCCATTTCACTTCCTTTTATCCCAGACCACCAGGGTGCTTTCCTTAAGAACAAGCAATTCTTGTGTCCCGATGGCACAACTCGCCAAACATATAGACAATAGTGCAAATAAACAGACCAGGGATGGAAAGATGCATCGGCATAAAAAGTAACGATGTGATGCATCAATTTTAAAAAGTGTGCATCGGGTACAAGTTGGCATTTGTATCGCGATGCATCGTTTTGAACATATTTGCATCAGAGAAAATGTTTGTTTTTATATCATCATTAGAAGATGCGCTGTACTTGTATTATTTAGAAAGTGACGAATGTTTTGTGACCAATATTTTATATGTGGATCGATTTTTCCTCGCTAAATTGTTTCTCAACACTACGGAGACCAAGGCGTGTCCTAGGGGTCACAAAGAATAGATTAACATGGCAGAGGTAGAGCTGCATCTTCCTGAAGGCAGAACAGTGTTAGGGTTAGAACGTCAGAGAGACAGAACCTCTGGGGTTAGGGGTAAAAAACTCCTCAGTTATGGAGATGTGCCCCCCTTATGGAGACAAATAATCACTCAATCAATGTTAATGCTTTTTACAGTGTATTCTGATGAGGATAAGAATCAGGCAACACTGTTCTCTACAGGTAATAACAATGACTCACGGTGCTGATACATGAACCTATGAAACAGCTCATAAGAAAATGTAAAGCATAAACCTGGAGGCATCACTCCTATTTTCCGTGGCTCCATGTGACCCAACAGTCCACCTGAACTATTCTCTTCAATGCTTCCCATGTCACTAAAACTGACATTTCATTTTTCTATGTGGTATAAATTTATTACATTCAAGTGGCTGCTTGATAAGGAATACTTTTGTTGTTTTGTATAATTATGTGATACTTCACCGAGATATTGTGCTGAGTGCTTTAGAATAAATGAGTTTCATTTTAGAGTGTTGCAGTATAAGCCTTTTTATCTGTTACAATACATCAACAAAAAGAAAATACAATTTACATTAATATTTTTGCATTAGCTATACACATTGTAGCTTGTCCCAAGAAGTATAAAAAAGTGGCAATATTTTGTGTGAGCACCTTCGTTATCCAGCACTGCCTTAATCCTCCTGAGCATGGAATTCACCAGAGTTGCTCGAATGGATCCCGTCTTGGAAAACCTCTGTATGACCCTGACCACTGTACTGTAACTCAGTTTCGGGGGTTTTACTGATCTTCTTACAGCCTCGGCATCTTTGTGGAGAGCAACAGTTCTAATTCTCAAATCCCAAGAGAGTCTTGTTGAACATCCAGTGGTCAGGATGAGAGAATTGGACTCAAAGCACCAAATTTCAACTGCTGTAATACAGACTCTAAAATAAACTCAAATAAATCCAAGATTAAGAAGATGCTAAAATAGTTGCTGAAGTTGAGTGTGGGGGGTGTACTTACTTTTGTGAGATACTATATATATATATATATATATATATATATACACACACACACACACACACACACACACACACACACACACACACACACACACACACACACACAGTATATATAATTGATTTATTTAAATGAACTCTCTCATGCCTTTTGTTGTCGAGATGAGCAGGAATTTTTCATAATGACAACCTACATTATTGCCTGCAATGAGATTTTCCCCTCTGTATTGCCTCAACTCCAATTCCAGTTGGCAGAACAAATGTGGACTCTCTCAAGGGCATACGGTTCCATTAATATGATTACGACTGCCATATTTTCAAGCCATATCTCTAGCTTCAGGAAATTAAAATCTTACCAAATATTATATAACTAACAGAAAGTAAGCGATCATTTATGTCAAGCGCTGTCATAGACAAGTTCCACTGTTAGTGTTTTTAGCAAAGGAGGATAAAATTGTAAATTTTTCATGGGATGCTGCAAGTGCTGAGGTTGAGTAATAGGTGAAAGCTGACCTTTAAGAGTTAATTTCCTCACCTTGAACCTCCCTAGTAGCAATATCGCGATCGGTTATTTATATCACAGCAAATAACCTGTAGGAAAATTTGTACTGCGAGATTGCCAACTGCCTGTTGACAAGTTCGGTGGGTGTGTATGTTTGCTCCTTGTATAAACATCTCACTAATCAACTCGATTACCATAAACTAACATATCCTCAGCTATACAGAACTTATTTCCAACTGATATTAATTCTATACTGTTTACAGTATTAGTAATTGTGTTTTTGTTTGCATCAGCTCGTGCATCATCATCTATACGGAATCCCACAGGCCACCGAGTCCACATGCGCACAATCCGTCTGTGAATAGGAAAATCGAAAGGTAATCTACAGCTGCATATATTAGGGATAAGGGAGGTAAGATAAACTACACATGGTTCAATTATGATCACCATAATACTTCTGCAGCGCTAGAAGAGGAAAAAAAAAAACAGTTTGATGCGTCATACAGAATTTTATGCAAATATCAGGTAATGGGTCTTGAGTAATGGGTTTGGTTTTTTTAGTCCCAGATTAAAAACACAGTTACATCCTGCATTTTATTTTGTAAGCAATTTCATAATTTGTCTGTTTTAGGAACTAAATAAAAATAGATAGTTCTTTTGGTTTTTCCTCCAAAGTGTAGTTTATTTGCTTTTCTCTGAAACCACAAGCTTTAATACTATAAGTCAGGGGTCCCGAAACTTTTTTCTGTGAAAGCCACATAGTTTTTTCAGTATTATGATAGAGATTTTATTATGATTTTAAATGTTATTATTTTGCCTCCTGATCGTACTCGCAGATAACCGGTTGATACCAATTACCGAGCATGTTCAGTCAGTGAATCGCCTCTAGAGGTCGCTCTCGTAATGACAGCGGAAAGGAAGCCGGAAAAACTATGGTTTTTTTTTTTTGATTGCTGATATTTCCAGCAATCAAATATCTGTACCTCGACATTTATTAATACCTAAGGAAAAGTTTCTAACTTTATTATAAAAAACTGATATGATATGCACAAAACATAGTTAAAATCCAGTTTTTTAAAATATGTCTCTGGCATCGTTCCGAAGGCCGAAGTGTCGAAACGAGTTACCGCATTACTGCAACACATCTACACAGTCTCTCCTAGTAAGAATTTATCTTACAAAATACAACTTGTCTTCCAGCTCCCCTGTACTGTACAATGTACAGGACGTGTGCATCATATAATCTCACAGAATATCTATCCTTTATCAAAGCTGGCTTTTGTCTTGACCTCTAACTTATGAGCTAGAAACAGATTTCTTCTAACAGGCTGATCTGAACCTCGAAACAACTCATAAAGTATCAATAGAGCTGCCCTATTTTCCATTCAAAGCAAAGCTTACCAACTCAGGGGGATATTCTTAGCTGTGTTGAAAACATGGACCAAAATAACAATGCATGAGACATGCAGTGTGTGTGAGAGAGAGAGAGAGAGAGAGAGAGAGAGAGAGAGAGAGAGAGAGAGAGAGAGAGAGAGAGAGAGAGAGAGAGAGAGAGAGAGAAAGAGAGAAAGTGGTGCTGATTAGATGCTTGCACTTCCATCAAAAAATAAGAAATAAAGAAAAAGAAGCAGCAAAGCAATCTTCTGAGTTTCATATTCACGCCATAATATCTGTGAAGCGGTTTTAAACCAGACACTGTCACTCCAGCAAACAAAATCCCAACAAATTCAGGTGGGCAATAAACATCACTCTTGAAAAGCTCTTTATTCATAGCTTTCTTTAACATTATGCACATCTTAGCTGATTGAGTCTGAAAGAAAATGCATCCTCAGAAACTGATGTAGCACAATAGGTGTGATAGGAATTTGTTTTGACATATTAATCATGTATTTTTTCCCCCTCAGACACAATACTGCAGTTGCTTGTTTGTTTGTTTTTTTATTTGTATAGGTTTTTTTTCCCAGTACTACAGAATAGATGGGCTTTGACTGGCATGCAATTTCAAGCTGGTTACTTGAAGAGAAAAATGTAAATCCTTCTAAACTAAGTGTTGAAGGGATAACATCATTTTGACAGTGACCCCCTTGAATGATTGCGGTGGCGATAAGAATGTGCCACCATTTCAGATCGCGGTAATTGGAGTGCCTGCTTGAGTAAAACATTATGAGTGACACACAACCAATCCGCAAAACTCTTCAAACAATGAACAATCGCACAATCTCAGTATGTCTGGGAATACTTCGAATGCAAGCTTGCTACTATGCTTTGTACTACAGCAGGTCATATGTAGCTGCCAATGACAAAAAAAAATTATATATATATATATATATATATATATAAACAAAGGATTAAATGAAACCAGAAAGTTATTTTCCTATCGTGTCTCCAGAAAGTTACAGCTCTACCTCTGCCATGTTAATCTGTATTCCATGTGACTCTCGGGACACGCCTCAGCGGTGCTGATTGAACGCGCTCGAGAAACAGTTTAGCGAAGAGAAATTGATTTACATATCAAATATTAGTCACAAATTATTGGTCACTTTCTAATCAATAAAAGTGTAGCGCATCTACTACTACTTATATATAAATCACATACCAACTTGTATCTCATACACACTTTTAAATTGATGCATCCCGTCGTTAACTCTCTATAAATATTTTCTTAGATGCTCAGAAAGTGTGTGTAATTACTCCAACTATCTATAAATAATCTATAAATAATAATTCTATTTATTTTATTTGTCTCCTAATAAAAAATAAGCATGAGTGCATAGCCTGCGATACTACCGTAAACACCCATTAATGTAAATCCATTTTACTTCTGAGGGTCTTGAATAAGCGAAAGGTGGCTGATAAAAAATAAATAAATAAATAAATAAATAAATAAATAAATAAATCATAGAATTATAGTTTATACATAAATACCGGGAGGCTCTTATTTGATTTATTGTTGAATAATTTTACCCAAACCAAAGAGAAAAATCCATAGGTTTCCTCCTTTAGAGCTGTACTATAATCAGGATTACTTGGCCCTCAGTTTGAAAGCCTGTTGCTAATTATGAAGGAACAGCAATAAGGATCAATAAGTGTTATGGCAATGAGATAACAGTACCTATTAACTTTCACTCATCATTGGGCACATTTGCATTTACAGATGAAGGATTTCCCTGAAACAATCCATTAACACTATTAAGTCATGACTACCACCACATCATGTTTATGCATAGCTTTTCTGTTTGCCTCATGTGGTGCAAGTGATGGTTCAATGCCATGTTCCATTACATAAATAAAGAACTATGTATGTGTATTTTAAAACTGTATGTGCATTTCTACGCTTTAGCACTGGAATGGGAAATGGCAGGCCTTTAAAATGTCTATAATTAAATGCCAATTTATTAACAGGAGAATGAATACAATTAGGAATTTCTAGGCACTTGTAAAATTGCCTTTCCAGGACAGTTTCTAGAAATGTTTTCTTCTTGTAGCTGCTATTAAACTGCTACTACTAACAAACAAATCTACATCCATGTATGGATTTACCCCAAAACTGTTGTATGTAATGGACAGCGCATGTAGGACGTTTTGGAGACAAGGTGAGGGAGGTGAGATTGAGATGGTTTGGACATGTGCAGAGGAGGGACATGGGGTATATCAGTAGAGGAATGCTGAGGATGGAGCCACCAGAAAGGAGAAACAGAGGAAGACCAAGGAGGAGGTTTATGGATGTGGTGAGGGAAGATGTGCAGGTAGTTGGTTTAAAAGAGGCAGATGTAGAGGACAGAGGGTATGGAAAAAAAAAAAAGAAGGAGATTTTGGATGCGGTAAAATGAAACTTTATCTTTGCTTGAACAAAAAAATGGCAATGCCCTTGGTGCACAAAGTCAGCTCCATGAACATGTGCTTCACACTGGTTGGAGTGGAAGATCTGCTATAGAGCTATAAAGTAAACTTTGCTCAGCGCTTCTTGTTCTCCAGCCACCACTTTCACCCACCACATTAACCAGGCACCAAATAACTGCTAACAAATGTATCGATAAAACATTAAAGCTACTGCAGCAGAGAGCTAAAACCCGACTCATGTAGGTTTAGAGCCTCATTCAAACTTCCTGACACCAGTGTAATGACCTGTGTGATCTCATCACTCGCAGGGCTGTGGGCATTCTGTCAGCGTGCAACTGGGATTCAAACAGATAAAGTCGAAAACATTGATTTTAGAAAGAAAAAAAAAATTCCTCCATTAGTCAATAATCTACCTGTGCAGGTGTGAAACCGGCTATTACAACGTGCTGCATACACACAAACATGATGGGAGATAATCAGGAGAGGCTTATGTCCGTAGGGTTTTGAGGCAGAATGACCTTGATGACTACACGCGTCAATAAACACGTTAATGCGTTTGGCAAGAATCAGCAATATTCAGAACCAAACTAGGTCTCAAAAACCAAACAGGAAGCCAGACAATAACTAAATAAATAAAACACCTATTTTCTTCTTTTTCTCAGCCTTTACATAGGAAACAAGGTCGCTCTCATACAGTAATCCCCATTTCCATGTCCTTGTCTTTCTACCATGCTGCAATAGAAAAACAGTACAATCCAGAGACAATGTCTGCATTTGCATTCTGTCTCAGTTTGTGAAAATTCAATTCAAATCATTTGCTATAAAAACAAATCTTGATACCCAGAGAATCATTTAAATAGGCTCGATTTGGTATAAAACCATGCACCTTCTGCGAGCATGAAGCAGCATGTGCTCTGCTTCAATAGGACTCGATCAGCCTTTTTTTTTGCACTTCCCACTTTAAAAATAATAATAAATCTATGAAGCTAAGTGGGGCGGTGGGCATATTATCCTATGATTGAGCAACATCTAGAACGGCAACTAAATCGGTGGAACATAAAAAAATCTGTTTTGTTAGATTTTTATTCGACGCACATTAATAGTAATGGTAATTAATTGTTTTGAGTGAAATGAATGACATATAAAGAGCCCTATATGAAAATAGCATATACTATATATATATATCCCATTCAACACAAAGGGATTCAACGCAATACAATACGATGCAATGAAATAAATATGATACTCTGAAACTCTGTAGCCAGGAAGTTACAGCTCTACCTCTGCCATGTAAATCTGTACTGTATGTGATTCTCAGGACACGCCTCGGTCTCCGTAGTGTTGTGATGCATCATATTCACGTAGCAGCAGCGGTGCTGAGAGAACATGCAGGAGAAACGGTTTAGCGACGAGAAATTGATCTAAGTATCAAATATTGGGCACAAATTATCGGTTACTTTCGAAATAATAAAAGTATAGCGCATCTACTAATAATTAAAAAAAAAATGTTTTTTACAGATGCAGATATATTAAAAACAATATGTGTGTGTGTGTGTGTGTGTGTGTGTGTGTGTGTGTTATAGGGGTTCTGCCCTATAGATGGGCCACCACTGGAAATAATCCAGCTACTGTACAGTGATAACGGAAAAAGATCTTATCATTTGCATCCTGTGTAGATGAGCAAGTAGTGATTAATGCATCATGTGTCAGAGTTAAAGCCTCCCCATGAGAGCATCCTGTCATTACTGCCGTCAAAATAGAGGCTTTTACATTATTGTTAAAAGATGCTTTGTTTTGACACACCATAATTAGTATAATTTTAGAAGCACTGACAGTTGACTTGGAACACGTTCAGTTTTCATTTTCTAATAAAAAAAAAAAAAAAGAGGCAACTCCGGTGTGCTGGATGAATACTTTCATATTGGTTTGGTTCCATAAACTTCAAAGAGAGGTTTCTCATAGGAGCCTATTTATATGTATGCGGTGAAATAAACCCTAAAGATCCGCGACTGCTGTAGATACAAATTGAATCAAAATGTATCCAAGGAGAGAGAGGTAATCTTGCGTACGGGCCACAGTATGAATCTATAAATCCTGTACCTCTCTGAGGAGGAGGTCATGTTTTCAAACCCGATCCATCATCTGACTTTCTCGGCCTTTCTCTGGTCAATTCTAATTTGGGTGACTGGCGTCGATCAAGCTGGCGAATAGCAGAGCGAGAGCGTGATGCTTCTTGAAATGGCAGCAATTAAAAATAGAATTTATGGTAGACTGTTCTCAAAACAGCAGAACAACGTTGGATGAAATAGAAGCTGCAGAGATCAATATAGCCTCAGATCAAAACAAATGCACATCGCGAGCCTTCGCAGGTATGCGGTTTTCAGCACTAAACGAGTTTCTGTTACTCTTCTGATTGTTTTTTTTTTTTTGTGTGTGAGTGATTTAACCCCTTGCACCATGACTGCTACTCAGAGGATTAACTGCTTGTGACTTCTACGCATTAAAACGTCATTATTTTGCATTCCTGCCTTAACGTGCAAGAACATTCTACTGTACCGTTAACGGCCGTTAATAAAATCTGACTGTTTACCTCTGACATCGTTATCGTCTGATCTCGTGTGACATCATGCAGCACTCACATACAGATAAGATAATCCTGCTCATTGCCTGTCGATATGCCTGGACAGTGTATTAACGCTTTGTATAATGGGTTAGAACCAGTTCTGAGTTCCACTTCGGTTTGTACGCAGTAACCTTCATTATAATTAGGAAAACCTACCCATTAGTATTCAATAATCAAACCAACAAGCAACAATATGTGATCCTAGAGGCCACTGCATGGATGATTGGGCTGGATTGAGTTTTTTTTAGAACCTACTGCTCTCTAAAAGCTAGAAGGAGGACCATGATAAGCATCTAAGCATTGAGACAGGCATTTTTTCAGTCTTTGAATATCCACGTACTGTAATTAATTATTGCCACTTTAATCATTGGATCATCAGGTTTAATTTAACTGTAGTTTGAAGTTTGACTTCTGGAGAAGCAGATAACTTCTGCTCCATACACAACTTAAGAGAAGAAACCAACATACTGGTCACAAAGGTACACAACATTTCTTCTAAAGACTGCAATTCGATATTTGAGATGTTCACCTTTTTCCTATAACAAAGCAGTTCTATCACAATAGGTGTGGTCTCTTCACTGTCCCCACCCACAAGGTACGAGGGTTCACGTAAGGATTGTATGAAAAAAGATGTAAAATTGCGTAATATTGTCTCCGTGGTTACAAGATTGCGACCCATTTACACACTACAGTCTAATGAAAGTCTGATTTTATAGACAGATAAGGTGTTCCATCTCCTCTCCTGACTGTAACAAGCCTTTCCCCAGCATAGAGGAACTTAAAATAGGGAATACCATGCCAACCAATCATGTAACTTGTAATAGTTAGCTTCAATGTGAAAACGTCACAGATGAGGGGATAAATTGATGTCTGAAACGATTTGTTCTATACGTCCGAATGCCAGAACAGAGGAGGGGAAACTCATGCTACATAGGGTTGGAATCTTCTAACAAAATCTCTAGGCTTCATCCAAAACCTGTTTATGATATAACTGGCCATATTCATCTGCTTCCTCCCTGTAATTTCACTTCCCTGGTTAACAATGATCTCAAAAAGATAACAGTACATTAAAGTTTTATCAACATTACATGTTTGGACACCATTTTTGGAGAACCGTTCATTCCTTTTAACATGTG
Source organism: Silurus aristotelis (assembly GCF_946808225.1). Taxonomy (NCBI): domain Eukaryota; kingdom Metazoa; phylum Chordata; class Actinopteri; order Siluriformes; family Siluridae; genus Silurus; species Silurus aristotelis. Next base: position 1,835,348 of record NC_139577.1, on the reverse strand, counting down.
GCCAGATGAGTAACGTTGCAAGTGAATAACTTTTAACCCCAAAACCATTGCCAATGTCTGAGGAATTTGTCAGAACACTGGCAGAGATCAATAAGGATAGTACACAGGGAAGTTATATGAGTGATGGAGGGTGTTGCAATGCTACTAGAACACGGCAGGAATGCGTAGAAAAACATTTTAAAGGATTATCAAAACAGATGGACACAATCGAAACAGAGACGGAACTGGAACAAAGGATCATGGTAAGCGTAAACTCTTTTTTAAAAACTTGACGTAGTACATATCCAGCACTGATATATTAAAGTATGACCCACTCCTGCTAACGTTTTGAGTCTGCTTATAGCCCCGTTTCCCCGTGTACATGAGCAGGGTGTATAATTCAGTATTTTGGGGTGAATGGTTTTTTCATTCCTGTTCTGGACCTGACTGGATGGGGCAAACTGAAATTGAGTTCCCATGTGGTGTAAGAGGGAGACAGCTGCATTGGTTTGTCAACAGTCTCTGCCAGAGATTCATCGCGCCCACACCTGGTCTTCTAATTATTTTTACACTGTTCAATTCCTGCCGTGCCCTGGGGTTTTCAAAAGTTATCCAACACCGAACATTGGTTTCATTTCTTTCTTCAAGGTAGTTCCCTCGATAGTTTCTAGTTCCTCTCTCTCTCTCTCTCTCTCTCTCTCTCTCTCTCTCTCTCTCTCTCTCTCTCTCTCTCTCTCTCTCTATATATATATATATATATATATATATATATATATATATATATATATATATATATATATATATTTCTTTCTAATTCCATCACAACCTCTTATCTTTCTTGCTACGCTCACTGGTATCAATACATCAAGATTCACAAAATTGGACCTTTTTTTTTTACTTTTAAGGCTCTTGGTGTTTTAATTATGCTTCCTATTGAAACTATAGGTTTTGACGTATGGCTCACTGGTATGATGTTACGCCACAAGTTAAGTCTCATTAGGAGTTATACAATGCACATATTACATAAAAAGTTATATTGTCACAGATGGGCGTTTTTGGAGAAAAAAATGTTGACTACTTTTTATGACTATTCGTAAAGGAGTAAAGGAAATCAGCTTGGTAATTATTAAACACAAGGCTAATTCTGGCCTCGTCTAGGGAAAGAAACCAATTATGTTATTTACAATTTATGCCAAGCGATAGGGTCTGGGTTTAAAAATAAATAAATAAAAAAGAGAGAATAATAGTGCAAAAAAATAGAGTAAAGAATGGTGTTTTCCAGATGCAGAGCAGGATAACGATGAGCTGATCTCATATATAGATTCGACCGTGCGATCTGGAGCTGACACCGAACTACAGCCCTATAGTCCAGTGGAAGTCTGATTTTATATATCGATAAGGTGTTCCATCTCCTCGGCTGACCTCAACAACCGTTTCCCCAGCAGACAGGAACTTAAAATAGGGAATAACGTGCCAACCAATCATGTTACTCAAACATAGAACAGATAGTTTATATACCTGATACACCCAGGAGTATATATAAAAAAAAAAAAAACAAACATATTGGAAATTATGAGAACATTCATCTGCTCTAGTACATGTTCAGAATTGTGTTTTATTAACTGTAAAGTGGGTACATGTTTCTGCAATGTGGACCCCAGTAGTGGTTACTAAAGATCTGCTATTTATCTTGAGGATCTAAAATTTAATACGGCAGCAAAATTTACCGCTTCTACATACAGGCTTTTAATCTCCCATGCATGAGATAAACAATGCAAACTCCACTTCTTTTCCTTTCGAAATGCAAATCATCTTTTAGGTTAAGAAATGCATTAATAGGTCAGGTTAATAAGGCGATATTAAAAAAAATATATATATGCATTCATATTCAAAACACAATCATTCCCCCCCACAAAAATGTTCTTCAATGGTACTCTATCATACAGAGAAGCTGCTTCATCCTCTCTTTGCTTGGTTTAGCAAGCTCCAGAGCAATTATTCTCCCACTGGAAGTTCACGTAGTTTTGGCCGCCCCATCCTTCCTTTACAATCCTTCAAAAAAGAAAAGCTTGACAACAAGCTCACGTCGTTTTGCACCAAGCTAAAGAAAACACAGCTCGTATTGTTTTTTTTATATATATAGCAAAAAATAATGTTCAGCTTGGCTTGAGGCTCTGAATTGTCATTCCAAAACAGGAGAATATTTTTGGAGGAACACGGCTAAAATCTTGTAGCGAGCTACATTTGGATCGGGAGGTTTACCAAAAAAAAAACTGAGATAAATACTTTTATCGGAGAATTCACAGTAAACATTTCAAAAGCGAGTGTTTTAAAATAACACCAGTGATCACACGCTGGTCTGCACACATCACACGCTGGTCTGAGTGCTACGTCCTTATTTGATTTGATTATTATTTTTTTTATTTGTGGAAAAGGTCATTTCTTAGTGATGGATTGCTCTGCAGCTTTGACATGTATGTAGGCCAAATAAAAATTCTCAGTGTGCATTTATTGTACCAAACCTGATTTAAAGGCTATTTTAAAGAATGTTGGAAAGATCCAGAAGAAAAGATTTCATATTGAATAATGTTCGTGTTGTTTGAAGTGCTGACTACAATTGCAGGAGTTTTGGAACAGCACATGATATTTGATATCGTATCAAGTAAACATGCGCGACATTCCTGTTTTTTACACTTAATATCGAGAAGCTGTGGTCAGAACATAGAGTCAGCCATGATACAGCGCAAACCCCTGGAGGGTTAAGGGCCTTGCTCAAGGGCCCACGAGATCCAGTTTGGTGATACGGGGGCTTCTGACTTTTTAATCAGTAACCCAGAGCCTTAACAACTGATCCACTCTGTATCAATAATTTAATAATTATAATATAAACAATTTTATGGATTGTTTAATTAAATATGGATATGAGAAACAGAAAGCTTCATTAATTAATTATAAGTTTTGCTGTCGTAAAGAACAGAATATACAAAAAAAGAGTAATAACAGTCACCAAGTGTTTGTGTACATCGACTACACTTCCAGATAAACTGTTTTGATAAATCGCCAGTGGTGCGCAGGGAAAAAATAAATAAATATATATGAATAACTGTTCACTTTGGTCAAGCTCTTTGCACCAAAGCTGACACGATCTATTGAAAATCTAAGAAAGGTTCAGTAAACTCAGAGCATAAGCAAAGTGGCACAGTCTGGTCACCGTGCTGCGAGTCCTCTGCAACCGTCTCATCTCAGCCATGAATACAAATGAATCTAATCTGACTCGCTGGGTCAATTTCGCAGCGAGGATGATTTTGCTTGAACAAACGACGCATTTTAATTCACAGCATTACATAATAACCAGAGAAAAGATATAAGCAAAAGACAGATCGACAGGTGCCCAGGAACAAATGACCTACAAAAAGATGCATCTTTTATAAATATGATACGGCTGATGTTGCATCTGTAGAAATAAATAGTATCTGTCAATAGTTTCCTGATAAACCTCACTCATGCAATATACTTACCTACTGATTTGATGCCTTTAACTCATTGCAAAGTGTTGCATCTCTTATGCATCATTGCTACGCTTTATAATTCTGTTTTTTTATATTGTTTTCTTTATTTCTGGCTTTTTGCCTTGTTTGTTTGGTTTATACTCCAGTCTCACGTATGCACTTATTCTTACCCAGTCTAATGATTACCGTTTGTTATTTCCACTGTTTAATCAACGCTTTTTAACACATATTTCTTCTCAAACCGACCACAGTCAAGACAAAACTTTCTGCCTTTTAATTAACCACGAATACTTGTTTAACATTAAGTGAAACCTTTTTAATAAATTCCAAACTGATTACATAAAACAGGCTACTTTTTTGGTATATAGATCATCATCTTCTGGCTGCTACCATTAGGGGTCGCCACAGCGGATCATCCGTCTCTATACCCCCTCTGTCCTCTACGTCTTCCTCTTTCAAACCAACTACTTGCATGTCTTCCCTCACCACATCCATAAACCTCCTCCTTGTTTTTCCTCTTTTCCTCCTACCTGGTGGCTCCATCCTCAGCATTCTCCTACTGATATACCCCATGTCCCTCCTCTGCACATGTCCAAACCATCTCAATCTCACCTCCCTCACCTTGTCTCCAAAACGTCCTACATGCGCTGTCCCTCTTATAAACTCATGCACATTATTTGCAATAAAAATCTCAGCATTCTATATATATATATATATATAGTATTCACTGTATATATACACACAGTATGTATCCAGGAGGATAAGGCTGTTACTATCAGATTAATGAATGTATGAATAAAATAAGCATGGCACATTGACCGTGGAAGTAAAGCTGCTGCTGCTGCTGCTGCTGCCTCAGGTTCTCTGGTTTGATAATTTTTTTGCTATCTGTGCAGAGTTTTGCATGTTCTCTCTGGATTCACTACATGGCTGACCAGATTAAAGCAATTACAGATGATGGATAAAAAAAATGAATTTAACTCGACACTGACATTTCTATCGTTTGTGCGAACCCCTTCAGTGGGAAACCCTTCATTTGATGACACACGTATTCGTACTGAACCCTTTCAGTTCAGGACTTTCGGTTCGGTGCACATTTGTACCGAACGCAATCGTTGTTTTATGTACAGAACATAGACAAAATCTGAGTTCCTTCAAAAACATATTAAGTGGCGCACTGCAAGTTTGTTTTAGTCTCTGCCTCGCACATAACGTGAACTCAAATCATACTGAGCATGTGCAAAAACTCGCAAGTTAACAATACGTTAAACTGTTGATGTTCGCAAAATGTCAATATTAATAAATGACGTAAATTAAAACATTTATAATAATAATAATAAAAAAATTAATTAAAATAAATTATGTTTTGCATTTTTTCCCCTCAATTGAACAAAAATTACTTAAAAACCGAGGTAGGTACCAAACCTCTAAAAAAAATATATACAGTGGTGTGAAAAAGTGTTTGCCCCCTTCCTGATTTCTTATTTTTTCACAAGTTTGTCACACTTTAATGATTCAGATCCTCAAACTAATTTCAATATTACTTAAAGAGAACACAAGTGAACACAACATGCAGTTTTTAAATGAAGGTTTTTATTATTGAGGGAAAACAAAATCCAAAACTACATGGCCCTGTGTGAAAAAGTGTTTGCCCCCCTGTTAAAACTGTGGTTTATCATACCCGAGTTGAATTGGTCCAGCCACACCCAGGCCTGATTACTGCAACACCTGTTCACAATCAAGAAATCTCTTAAATACGACCTGCAAAAGTGAAGTAGACCAAAAGATCTTCAAAAGCTAGACATCATGCCGAGATCCAAAGAAATTTAGAAACAAATGAGAAAGTAAGTAATTGAGATCTCTCAGTCTGGAAAAGGTTATAAAGCCGTTTCTAAAGCTTTGGGACTTCAGCGAACCACAGTGAAAATTATTCACAAATGGCAAAAACATGGAACAGTGGAGAACGACCGGTGTGAAGAACATGCAAAACAAGAAAGAAATCAGGAAATCAACTTTTTCACAGCACTGTATATAAATGTTTAACAACGTATGCATGAAAATTGATCCTGACCCGTCTTACTGTCTTCCCCCCTGATAAATCGGACGGAAAGCCCCGGGACACAGGAATAAAATGTTTGCTGGTCACATTATAATGCATAATAAAAAGGATTGATATTCCCGGCTCCCAGATTCGAGTGCTGTTTTAATTTACCCCAAAAAAATAAAATAAATAAAAACAAAAATAAGGCTGTTATTGCATTATAAATCTCACCACAAATTTACTGCCTTCTGTGTAAAGTATAAAGAATAATGATAAGACCAGAAAAGAAATCGAACTACACAGAACGTAAAAAAAAAAAAAAAGAGCGGTTATTAGGGAAATGAGCCATGTGCTAAAGGGAGTATGTATTTTTTATCTGCTGTTGTAGTGCACACACACACACACACACACACACACACACACACACACACACACACACAGAAGCATTGATACAGGAGCACAAGGATTTATCCACTGCTGACTTTTATTTCATGCCTTTGCCAAGTCATGACTTAAGAAGCAAGAAGCTATTTGAAGCCATGATTGCGCAACACCTCGGCCTAAAGGTGGTGGTATGAAGGTATAAGTGTTATAAAGGTCAAGAAGGAAGGCAATGAAAGCGATGAAGCAGTCCAGATGATGATCACAATGTTATGGGTCCACAGAAATGCAAACCAAAACCCGATGGTTTATATAATTGAACTCAACATGTAATAGGAGCCTCTAATAGAGAAATATATTAATATACTGCTAAATAAAAAAATGAAAAACACGGGTTCTACCATTATTCAAGTAGCACTTTATCTTCTTTGTTGAATTAAACATGCTCCTGAGGTATCAGTGATCTTCCTTTTCTTTGGATTTGCCCGATTCATCACGGCGTCCTTCCTCTGGATGGAGTTCACTTCAATTGTAGGCTCTCTGTGAAGCTGAGGATGGTTCCACATCAACAGCCTAAAGATCCATGAAGAACTTGATTTGGACTGTAATTTATATTACCTACTACAATAGGCTCAGGACTACAGGTTGCATGAACAGTTCTGCATTCAAGTGCCTCACTGAACATCTCAACAATGATGGAACTGTAATGGATGGACAATCAGTGATTAGGATGAGGACGGGTTCCCTTTTAAATTTGGTTCCTCTCGAGGTTCCTCTCTTTCCACAGTAACCACTGGTTCACTTATTAGGCAAAAACTTATGTCCTCTAATACAACTTTATAACATCTCCGTTGAGTCCACTGTTAAAAGTGTTCTACAAATAAAAATGAATTGAAATTTTAGTTAATGAATTTACACTTTGCTGTTTTGATGGTAATTCATATAAACCAATATATCTCCGGCCACGACGTCCTCGTCGATGCCAGTCGTTCATGAGAAATACTTGTGAATTTAAACACAGGATATGAAATGCTTATAATATAAACATGATTTGGAATCTTTGGTTACATGAGAAAGAATAAAAAAAGATTGCTGTAGCTGATAAAGCGTTTCATTCATAGCCGATAATTTGCAGTAATAAATCCTCACTAATCTTGCGTAACACAATACTATACACAACCTTAATTCTGTAAAACCCCTCGAGCTGGTAGACTGATGCATCTCAAATATACCCCAATAGTTATCATTTTTATCCATATATGACAACAAGGCACTGATCTTTTTATAGGTTTTTTTATTATTAGGTTTTGTCAACAACACAATCTGAGAAGTCACAAATGAACAAAAAGAAGCCTCTGAGCAATTCTGAGAGCAGTGTTTAATTTTTCCCCCCACTTTCCCCTAATACAGAATTACATGAATCAATGCTAAGCTAATTCTATTACAGCGCTCACCCAGCTCTATTCTTCAACCGAATACAAGCAGTATTTAGCTCTAATTACTTGTGGGCCAGGGCTGTACTGGATTCGGTCTCTATATCAGCCTAATTTAAAAAGACTTGCATGGAGGAAAAGAGTGCGCCAGCATGCATGCATGCACTCGTTCTTAATCTTCAATATGGTAGAGGATTTTGTTTTCAAGCTTGAGATGAAAGAGGGTGACTGGGAAAAAAATGGCTCAGGGAAGGGTCACGTGACGACGCACTGTCATGAAGTAGAGTTTTGTCTGTGACAGCTATAATAAATCAAAAAATTAAGTTTGCAGTAGTTTCACATGTCATATTAGTACTTTGGTGGTTTTAAAAGGCCGTTCAGGTCTTTGTTTCAACAGCATTGTTTTGTGAAATGATCCCGTAGTCAAATACAAACCGTGATACCGAATTGTACAAGTCTGATTTATTAGGTTTTTACCACTGACTTATTTATTTGGCTTCAGGAATCAAGGGTCAGCACTGTTTACCGTGGTGTGGAAACTGCTTCATCTGAAATAAGACTTGCTTTTTAGTTGAACCTGAGCACACAAAGGGCAGAGAAATCAACATAAGCACCGTGTGGGTCTCAAGAGATGAGCACTAGAGATTTAAAAAAAAGTGTGTAAATATTCTCCATTTATAGTATACACACTGTGAGGTTATTCAGGTTATCCCCCTTCGAGTATAAATCCACGGATCTCGAGTTGTGCGGCCACCAGAATGCTTCGTTGGGTGTTTTTTCCTGCTTCTGTAATGCAGGGGATTTAACTCGACAGCTAATTCTCGAGCCAATTCGAGTGTTTAGACACTGTGACAAGTTTAAATGTTACATCAATATTACATTGAGGAAAGTTCCTCGTATTCAGGATCGGCACGTGCTTATGCACGTGCTTACAGATTAATCTCGCAAATTCTGGTATCCAAGAAGTCACATTTTCAGTCACATTCGCACTTTAAAAAACTCAATTGGGGGAAATGAAAATTAGGACTGCAAGAGATTTTGTCAATGCTGGAAAATATAGTATGATAAAATGTAAGATAAATTAACAAAAGAAAAAACTACAGGGATACAAATCTATAATGGATCTAGTACACTTATTATGTAATACATTATTTACTATGAATGTGGTTTTATTAAACTGCAGTGATTCCGTCATTATTCAATATTTTAAAAATAGCACCTGATGCAGTCGTTTTTTGCACAATAACCTATAATTACTATTACTTATTAAATTATTAACCTACACCATCTACATGAGATTTTACAGTCACGGTTCTGTGCAGTGTTTTGTCTTGACCTCATCTCCATTGCCCTTCTGTGTTAAGTCTAAGTTTAGTCCTTAATTAGATTGCTTATTTGTTCCCTGTTGTTTCTGCTTTTGCTTTGCATTATCGTTTTGGTATATGGATTATACGTAAAACCTGAAAATCTCTGGAGCACCACTTTTATCATTCCGTGTAGTGCGTGATTTAAAAAAACAAAACAAATGTAGAATAAATGCAGGTTCTGATGCATCGCACTATTCACTTGTTAAAATAATGCTGCATCACAATCAGACAGGGTCGGTCTTCTGCCGGAGATAATTAACCCACATGAAAGCCGGACAAGACTTTCTCTTCACCAATTGTAGCATGAATTAGTTCGTAAATTGTTACTGTGTTTGTTATTGGCTACGCATATCTCCTAATGATGTAAGAGCTAAAATACTAGAAATATTATCCAATAAACAATAAAATATACTAAAACTTATCAAAATACTGTATACAATATTTTGTATTAAGTGATAAAAAACTATAAAAAGAAATATAAAAAAAATAAAATTAACTTAAAAAAAGTAATTGGCCCGAGTCCAGTGTAGACTCATGTAGACTCGTTATGGTGGACGTCTAGCTCGCGACTCGTTATGGTGGAGCGTCCGTACAATCGAATGCACACTGCACACGCTAGGAAAAGACAACACAATCATTGTCATAGTTGAAATGCAATACCTAATTGGATTAATAGACCTTTAATTGCAATAGTTTACTAATTAACTACCTGCATTTCTAATGAGTTTAACAAAATTGTTTTAACTTTCGTCATTCAAAAAGAGTGAATTGTTTGCCTGAGCTTGTCTGTGCACCATATTTATATACAGACACGGATTTCTCACGGGTCTTTTTCTTGGTTAAGGGACCACGGTTTCTTCAAAGGGACTTTAAAATTGGTCCCCGTTCTGAAACAAAAAAACTTTTGTTCTTTGGTTTGACATATGGGGTTAAAGGTTTCCCCAGTGGGACATAAATAGAACCTTTTTTGCTTGGATTTTTACACGGCACAGCGATCCAGAAGTTAGCATTTTGACCTGACAGCTTCAGGGTCATGAGCTTCTTGTAGGTTCTTCTGTTTCCACCAACTTCCAAGAAACATGCTGGATTGAGCCCTATGTAGCAGAGTGTGTGTGTGTGTGTGTGTGTGTGTGTGTGTGTGTGTGTCTGATAGCAGGTAATTGCACAGTGTTCCTGAAAACTCTACAGCTTAATTACCACAGACTCCACCCACACTCACTTATCAAAACTCTCTGCTCATTAATTAATCATATTATCAATCTTTCCTCTCGGGTAAGTTCACACAATTCAGATTAGTGGATCTGTACCTCCAGGCTGTTTGCTAGCGAGCCTAGCATGGCGTTAATGTGAAGGTATCTACAGTATCTGCTGATACTTCCTGTGTGTAAGAGTATAAAATCACCCATTTCTTAATCCTTTTACTAAATAAAGTATAATCACTATGGTTACCATCCTCTATCAAAAAAGTCACAAAAAATTTAACTTTCTTACTTTTTACTCAATTTTGGTTCAAACACGTTTGAAAAGACCAGATTTTAGTGTCCACACAGTCTGAAAAGTACATCAGATACGTGTCTTTGGAGTCTCCATCAGTGTTTGTGGATATAAATTTCTTACCCCTTTCTTGCTACAAATATGTCTGATATTAACCATGTTTAGATGCACAAACTGCTATTCTATATTGACGTGACTTTACTTGAGTGGCTACACGTGGAGCTCATGGTTGACAATTTTCTGCAGTTTGTTGGTAGAAAATCCGACATAATACCAGGAATCTGATGGAATAATTTGATTTGTGTAAATTCCTGTTGGTTTGGCCGTTAATGGAAGAAGTCCAAGATGATTCTTTTCCAGGCAGCTTTTCATTTTTTGTTTGTTTGCCGCATGGATTCCGGAGACTTGCAGCCACTCAGTTTTACCATGTGGCAGCTGAGCGTGATGTCTGTTTAATGCTTGACACTGGCAATAGCATGATGAGGCTCAGAGTCAAAATGTCGTAATCAGTGACTGTTTCGGGGGTTTTTTTTGGTTTTTTTTTTGGGAAGGGAGTAAATCCGTTTTGATCGCTGGGACCACATGCCCCTTCTGTTGACGTCTGCATGATACACGAAAAAGCATAAGCCAGCAGAGTTCAGAATGCTCACTCCTCATAATCCCACAGCCATATGTGCAGCAGTTTTGTGATAAGTAATGTTTTAGGTCAAAGGAGGGTTTTTTTTTTTTTCCTTCTCAACCATGCGGGAATTTTTATTTAAACATGTCTAGAGTTTTTTCTATTATTCACTATTATGTACACAATACCAGAATATGATATTGGCATCTACGAAAATCAAAACCAATGAAATAACTGCACTGTTATCCGTTATAATGTGCCGTAATTGTATTATTAGAATGTTGCTAAATCAAATATCGAGACTTAACTGTAATTCAGATCTTATTCATGCCACTTTAATTGTCCAGGCTGGACCTTTAGCTTCTATGTCATGTCAAGCGTTCAAGCTGTGTTCAGTAGTTTATAGATCGATGTATTAATTGATCCTGGCATTACAAAATGGCACACAATGTGGCTCACTGGAAACGCCTGAGGACTTTTTAATCCCTCATTAGTGATAATTAAAATTCTGCTTTCGAATATGGAACACATATTAAATTGACTATTTTAAGCTCTTGACATCATAAACTGCAGTGTCTTAGATGTTAGATAGAAACCAGTCCTTACGATAATAATTAAGACTGATGTGATGTAAATGTAGGTTACTAATTCAGGCTCAAACCGGGTTATAACCAGGTGTTATTGCAGCAAGCAATGCAATTATTACTAATAGGTCGAGTTTTAGTGGGTTTTTTTTTATTATTGTATTGTTTTTGGATTGCATAATTAGCAGTTCTAGCTGCATTTTTTAAATATGAAATGTAATATATTATGCTAAAAATAACAAATACATAAAATTCTTTGTCTTCTTTCTAGTATTATTGTTTTTATTATTATCATAATTATGTAATAATGCAAAACCTACCTGTGTCTACTGTAAAAAAGTGAGTCTGAAGGAATCTGATGATGTACATCTTTTGAAAGAGCCTTTAATTTTCATTAAATTATGATCATAAATCAATCCGATTTTTCTAATTGATTTTAGATTCATCAAAAATAATTTTAGTGACGAGTGAGGTTCTTTTTTTTCTTGTTTCGATGATCACTGAGGGAATTGTAGAGGTAGGAGAAGAAGGTTGTTGACAGGTCTGTTTGTAACAAGTTTACATTAGACTGAGTTTATTTATACACCGGTCTTAACTGTGTTAACAATTCGCCAAAAGCTACAACAGAGGGGAAAAAAATACTAAATGGATACTAAGAAATAATTCAGCCTTTTATTCAAAAATATGATGAAATGCTGTGACATTTTCCTTAAATTGAAAAAAATACTAATAATAATGAAAATGTCAGAAATGGTCGACTGGACAAAGGCGAAAGGTTCAAACCCGGATCATATGAAGGAATTAAGACGGACTGCAGACGAGACTCTCGTGGCCTTGATCAAATTGCTAGACGGATTCTGGACCTCCCAGATTGTATCGGTGTACACGGTAGCCATTTAAAGTTGAAGTATAATGCACTCGGAGTAGAGGAGTTTTCTAACTATAGGCTCCTGTGTAAGGGAAATATCAGGGCCCTGCTCACGTTGCCTTTTTCCTAATAAAATATCTGCACAGACATTCTCCTGAGCCCTTAATAATTCATAAGCAGTCAGTAACCTGGTAGCCTTTTTATCGACAGCAGTGCCGTCCACACGTCTAACACTATAACAGCAAAGTCATTCACACACACCTTTATAATGGCGTTGTGGAAATGATGACAGATTGGTCAATTGAATTCATATTTATTTGTAGACCGCTTTTAAAAAAACGGACATTATCCCGAAGCAGCTACATGGAGATAAAAAGAGGTTCTAAAGTTGTATGAATGCATAAGTTTAGCACCTACAAGTTTGTTCCTTAACATTTGTAAAGGTTCATCCCAAATAAACAAGAGGCCAAGGAAAAACTCCCTGAGAGAACATAAGGAAGAAACTTAGAGAGGAACCCAAGACTTGAATGTTCATTCATCAAACAATATGATAAATAATGACATTTTATAGCCATTAATTCGAATACAGCCACTAACTCAAACAGCACAATACTACTATCATACATACTGTAGATGTGACACTGTAATTTAGATGGCATTAAGAAATCCTTGCTGCTATAATCCTCATCCTGTACATACAGTGAGTGACTTTGCTAAGCATGTAGTTAGAGCTGCTAGCTAATCATTATACCCTGTGCAATTCCATAAGATGCGAAATATCATATGTGCAATATTTTCTTAGTTCCCTAGCACCTTTTATATTTTGAAATACATTTGGTATATAAAATATTTCTAAATTCGATTTAATTTAATTGTATTTATTCTTGTACTTTGAAGCGGACTCTTAACTGACCCGACAATGACACTAGCGAATGGTTCGAGTCACTTGTTGGTTTGTTTCTTGGAGGCCTGTACTGTCGCAACTGTTGCTTTAAGTATGCGCAGTTTTTTTTTTTGTGTTCGTTCCAAAAGAAAGACTGTAGCAGCCAAACGTGTATAGCCCAAAGCTAGACATCTGCAGTGCTAGGCTTCGTTCTTTGTATTAGATACATACACTCACCAGAGACCATAAGAACCAACCATATCTGTTACTTCCTTCCAAGCTACAGTACATATTTCTTCTTCATATATAAAATGTGTGTAATAGATTAGGAAATACCTTTAATGACCTCACCTGCCGCATGACAGGCCCATGCTAATTATTTGGATCTGTCACATAATATCAATTCGCTCACATTTGCTTGCTTTGTGTGAACACAGTTCGGGGCATTTAGTAGCAGTAATCAGTAGCCTGTGCTAACCTATGCTACTGAACTATCATCAGAATCAGAAAACAGCACTTTCTTGTATTTCAGTTGCTCACAGTAAAATTAAAGAAAAATAAAATATAAGAAATTTAATATACCGTAATTTCCGGGATATTAAGCGCACCCAAATATAAGCCGCACACACTGAATTTTACAAAGATTTTTATTTTGAATATAAATAAGTCGCACCTGTCTATAAGCCGCAGGTTCCTACATTGAAACTAATGAACTTTACACAGGCTTTAACGGAAGACAGTGTCTGTTACACGGCTTGTATCTAAACAGTAGCCTACCAAGAAAGTCATTGTTCACTGTCTTCCTCCTTCCTTTCACAACTATTTCTCTCGGGAGTTTATCTTTTGGCATCGTCGTGCGTTTAAAAATCACCATCGGTGAATCTTTTCTCCCGATGCCGTGCAGCTCAGAACACAGGTGAAGTGTTTTTTTATGCCCGGTTGTTTTCAGCGTGACGAATGATTCGCATTTCCTGTAGACAGTCCGAGTGAGCGGCAGGTCAAACGTCAGAGGAACATCATCCATATTTATGATGTGGTGCGGCCCGATTCAGTGGGAGCGCATCTGATTTAATATAAAGAGTTTCATTGGTTCACCTGAAAACGTTCGGCAATTTCATTGGTCTAATGTTATGGGGTTCAGTTTTTTGGCTTGAAGTTTGTGAAACCGGGAAAAACCCAGGAAAAATCCATAAATTAGCCGCTTCGTTGTTTAAGCCGCAGGGTTCAAAGCGTGGGAAAAAAGTAGCGGCTTATAGTCCGGAAAATACGATATATAAAAAGTTCTATATTAAATTTAGATGCTGTACAATCTTACCATGCTCATACCCTCTTAGATATCCACAAAATCTAGAAAATCATGGATATTCTAACAATAATAAAAAAAGCAGGAACTTTTCTAAAGTACTAGTTTAAAGTGTAATGGTGAAATGAATCGTAACTGCGGAGTAGATTTACTCGGGTTTTCATTGTCGACTTATAAAAGCAGGAAGAAACAAAGCCAGAGGGGCTCAATGGCATAATTTCACTTGGGTAGTGTGGTTATCTTTACTTCCACGGTTCAGAGTAAGCAATCAGCCCCACAGTCAGCGACGGCCCACCTGGGTCGCAGGCCACAGCGTAACTGAGCCAGCTGCACTGCAGTAATCCTCTCCCTGCTGTCACACGCTTTACTTGTTTGCTAACATTAAAATTTTTTTTTTAACTCATCATTGCTTGATAAACATTTTATCTTTATTACTAGCTAGCAAGACAACTAGTAGACCTAATAAAAGTATTCGAGTTATTCATTGATTAATTGCAGCAACTTAATTATGAAGGCGATTTATCAAATGTGTTTGAGTTACAATACAATATTGTATTTGAACACCAATTTTACTTAAAGACGATCGTACAAAATACTATTGGCTCACCTGCCAGGTCTGTCTAAACAATGTCAATGTGTTGATGCTTTTTGAAGAAGTTCTGACCTAAGTGTGGTCATGAAGAAGCAACAGGTTTCCTGACTATTGTATGTCTTGTAATTCACAGCAAGTTCTCGCACCAGCTTGTGTGTCTCTCTGATGTGGATGGCTGTGTATCGCAATTAAGTATGCATGTCGATATATCATACTTACATACAAAATGCCGATATATCGATATATCGACATACATATTTAATGCCGATACATAGCCATCCACATCAGAGACACACACAAGGTGGTGCGAGAACTTGCTGTGAATTACACATATATAGTTATATGTAGGTGACATCAAACGTTTTTGAGATAAAATGTACTAACTGCTGCTTTTCGACCACATGCTTTACCACATCTGCGATTTCATTTTTGACAGCAAGTTAAAACAAAGAGCAAACGTAAAACTGAGCAAATCCAGAAAAACAGAGTTTTACGTGGCACTTTAAGAGCAGAAGATCATCACTGGAAGACGACGAGAGATCAGGAAGACCTTCAACAAGCTCGACCCCTAAAAATATCGGAAGCATTAGGCAACTCTTGCATGATGAACAATCAGAGAACAATCCATATAATCTCATTTCAACACCCACCACTTTGGCTCCTGCGGAATTCAGTCTTTTTACCGAAGATGAAGATCCAGCTCAAAGGTCGTCGTTTTGACACTATTGCGGAGATCCGGCACAAAAGGTGTTGGACATGCTTTAAAAAACAAAAGAAAACTTCCAGGACACCTACCAGAAGAACTGTGTAAACTGAGCGAGTCTCCAATCTTTTTGACAACCAACTCGTATATTTATTTAGCGCTTTCATAAAGTATTCAGACCCCCTTCACTTTTTTAATGTTGTTATGTTGCAGCCTGATACTACGATCATTCAGATAGATTTTTTTTCTACACTCAGTACCCCATAATGACAGTTGAAACAGAATTCTAGAAATTGCCTGTAAGAAAAACAAAATTTTCCATGTACATAAGTATTCAGACTCTTTACAACAACACTTAAAAATGAGTTCAGGTGCCTCCCATTTTGCTTGACCATTGCTGAGATGATTCTACACCTTCACATGAGTCTACCTGAGGAGGTTTATTGAGTGGACATGATTTCGAAATGCACAACATTGCATATCAGAGCAAAAAACAAGCTATGAGGGCAAAGGAACTGCCTAAAGAGCTTAGAGACCGGATTGTTGCGAGGCAGAAATTTGGGTGAGACTTTCTCAAGAGCAAGATGGAGAGAAAATATGGAAGAAGTGTGGAACAACCAGAACCAGAAGCTGGTCTCCCAGCCAAACTGAGCAATCAGGGGAGAAGAGCTTTAGTAAGAGAACCCTATGGTCACGCTGACTGAGATTGAGAGATTCTATGTGGTGAGAGGACAAAATTCCAGAAGCACAACGACCAATACTGCAGCCCTCCACCGATCTGGGCTTTATGGCAGATTGGTCAGTCGGAAGCCTCTCCTCAGTGCAAAAGAGTCACACTGAAGTACTCTCAGAGTGTGTAGAACAAGTTTCCCTGGTCTGAAGACTGAACTGTGGCCTTATTTCAAAACATTATGTCTGGAGGAAACCAGGCACTGCTCATCGCCTGCCCAAAACAATCACAAAAGTGAAGTATGATGGTGGCAACATCATGCTGTTTGTTATACAGCAAGGACTGGGTAACTGGTAAGGGTTGAGGAAAAGCTGAATGGAGCATTGAGATATCCTCAATAAAAAACTCTGGGTCGAAGGTTCACCTTTTATCATGACAACAACTCTAAGCCCACAGCCGAGACAGCACAGGGGTGGCTGAAGGACGATTCTGTAAAGGTCCTAAAGGGGCCCAGCCAGAGCTTTGAATTGAACCCTATTGAACATCCACACACACACACACACACACACACACACACACACACACACACACACACACACACACGTTACATACATACATACATGACATTATAACATTATGATCAGTAAACTGATGATCTCTTCATCATGGCACCTGTTAGTGGGTGGATTTATTTTTAGGCAGCAGATGAACAGTTTGTCCTTAAAGTTGATGTTAGAAGCAGGAAAAATGCGAGTTTGACAAATTGTGACGTCTAGACGTCTGGGTCAGAGCGTCTCCAAATCTGTAGCTCTTGTGGGATGTTCCTGGTCTGCAGTGGTCAGTTTCTATCAAAAGTGCTCCAAAAAAGAAACAGTGGTGAACCGGCGACAGGGTCGTAGACTCACTGACGCACGTGTGGAGCGAAGGCTGGTCCGTGTGGTCCGATCCAACAGACGAGCTCCTGTAGCTCAAACTGCTGAAGAACTTCATGTTAATGCTCGACGGGTCACGACTGTTTTAGCAGCAAAAGGGGACCAACACAATATTAGGCAGGTGGTCATATTGTTATGCCTGATGGGTGTGTGTCTATAGGTAGATATAAATTGTGATAGATTGTAATAAAATGCATATATAAAGAAGATTTATCATATCATAAAACAAAAAAAAAAAACTATCCCTCCCTCTCTTGCATGTTTCCAAAATGCTTTCTTAGTTCAGCCAGCTTGAATCTCTGTCCCATGTGCTGGATTTGTTCAAGTCGCTGGTTATCTGTGCATGGCCTATTTTTCCCCTCTGTGAATGTAGGGTACCCTGTTATGCACGCCTGATGTGTGTATGTCATTACCATTTAAAAAAAGGCCTGGATTAAGGTTCCACTGACACCTTGTGGCGAGCTGTCACAGCTCCGCAAAGAGACAGAGCTAGTGATTGACGCTAGCCCTCCGCGTAAGAGCAGGTATTAAATCCGCAACTGTGACGCTAACAGACAGTTGCAAGTCACGCGACTGTGGTCACAGCATGCATGGTGTCAGCTTCTTAAGCACGTAAGACAAAGCATCCATCATAACTGAGATGGAGCTGTGCTGCATCCTTCACACACACACACACACACACGATCCCTTGGGTAATAGCTCCGACTTAATTAGCGTGAGCGCTGACTGACAGCACCGGCACATACTTAACGCTACGCTGCGATCAGCAACTAGCATGATCATGCCATGATTTTACTACAGATTTGCACAGTAATGCATCCATTTTCATTACTAACTGAACCAAATAATAAACAGAGAGAGAGAGAAAAAAAAAAAGAGAAGCTTAGCATCAGGATGCTAACTGGTTATCACATCTTCATTTGTCCTAACAAGCAGGTGATTTGTCTGCCTGCGGAAAACCACCAGTATTGTTATTTTTAGATCGTCACGGCATCAGCATTATTCTCTCGTGCAATATGCTGCGAAATCGCACTGCAGCGGTATCGATATTGTTTAATACACTGTAATATCATAACAACCACTGATTCATAAACATCAATACGTAAAAAAAAAATAACTCGCGATATATTGTCTTGCAATAATAAACCCGGGCAGTAACTCGATTTCTCGTTGAGAAGATTATGACCTGTAAGTAATCACTTTAGGACTTTAGGATCGGTCTTTTATACTGTATAACGTGAACACACGTAAATGTTTAGCTTTGCTCTGATTGTTACAGAGAAAAGAGAAAAGATGGAGGGACAGAATAATCATCCTCTAAGGGAAAATAATGATGTAATGACTTAATTGCTTCATTCAATAAGATGATATTTGCAGGATGATTCATTTCATAACTGAGCATTTCTTTCGTTCTCAGAAAAGTTTTTACGCTCGGATTACATCGCCGGCTCGCAAATCAAGGAATTGCTAATAATGCCTAATAGTCCCAGTTCTTTGAAGCTCAATTACTTAATTTGCAAAACAAAGAATTCACGATCTATACTCAAGATTAGATGATATTCGCAATCGTGCTTTGTCTTTATTATCGTAATTTTTCACCGTTTCCAACTACACTTAATGGTACTACGAGGAAATACAAAACATTAAAAACTCTTGTGTCCTTGTAACTTTGTGTTCTTTGGTCATAAACATGTGTATTGTCATTTCTAAAGGCAACCTTTAGTACATGATGTCCTAGAACCACAACACTAGTCTCTTAAATCTCTTAGCCGTCCTCATGCTGTCCTAGAAAATGCTGAGAAATGCTCACAGATGTTTCCAGATTTATTCAATCACACACACACACACACACACACACACACACACACACACACGCACACACACACACACACACACACACACACACACACTCCATCATCACCTGCTTTCTGATGGTAAACCATAAATTCTCGAAATGTATAAAACGACAAATCTTTATTTAAAAATATTCGCCAACCAGAACCCTGATCAGTCTTATCATATTTATACAGGAGCTCAAATCATTTCCTGATATCACCACAAAACACACAAACAATATCAGCCACTTAAAATCTGTCGCTTATGAAGGTCCAGAAATGCAACAACGATGACTAGAAGGTGAGAATATACCTTAATGCCTGCTCATTAATAATTCATAGTTTCGATTTGGTTTCGATTAACCAGCAGAGAGATTAACAGTGTTCATTCCGAAGTGTGAATCAATGTTTTTTTGTCCGATTATTTACAGGCATGATTTTGTTGTCGATCGTTTAAACGAATCAGATCAGATCTTTTCCAAGCTCCATTCCTGTAGCTAGCTCCTAGTGCTATCATTGGCTAAATAGTGTAAAGAAAAAGCCTGAAATGTTGATATTTTTCGAAACACATCTGCACATCCAGCTTCAAGAAATCAACAAGCCTCATTATCCAGGCGGATTTTTCACATTAGACTTTCAAGTGACCTAAATTCTAACCAGTCGAATTTCTAATAGATTTAACAATTATCTCATTATGTCGCAATGTTTGTACACACATGATCATGATGCCCATCAACACTATTGGAACATCCCATTCCACATTTGGTTCTATCTCTGCTGTTATAATAAGCTCTGCACTTCTGGAAAACCTTTCCACTGGATTTTGGAGCGTGACTCATTCAGCCACAGGGGTATTAGTGAGCTACTAGTGCACTGATGATTGGTGAGGAGGTCTGGGGTGCAGTTCATCTCAAAAGGTGTAAAGTGGGGTTGAGGAGGTCAGGGCTCTGTTCAGGCCACTCAAGTTCTTCCACTCCATGCTCAACTCAAATTTGTGCACAGGGTCATTGCCATGCTGGAACATGTTCAGCTCACGCTTTTCTATTAATGGGGAATTCTTACAGTTGTGTGAAGACAATTGTGTAGTTCCAACTTTATAGTAACACCATGTAGAAGAACCACATATACAAAACTGTACAATGAAAAGTGTGGTTATAGAGTGTAGTTGTAACGTTATTGATAGTTAGATAATATATTGTGGATCTTGGTGAAATTTTAAGTATGTTTTGAAATTGCCATTGATATGAGAGTACCATATTATTATATTATTACACCATGTCCTGTAAGCACGAGGGTTACTTAATAGACAAATATCATATTAAGTCCATATTGTGACGCTCAAAAAACCTTTTGCTGCACATCACAGCTATATTCCTTGGTCTCATTGCATTTCACATACTATATAAAACTTCACAAAGGCGCCAAAAATTGTGCCACAAATGCATTAACTAAATAAATAAATAATTTAGTTTGCGTTTAATATCCGTAAAAGTGTTTAGTAACTTCTTTAAATCAAAAGTTACAACAAACAAAAAAAATTATTTGCTCACATTTAGCAAGGGTGCCAATATTAATGAAGGGCGCCGTGTAGACTTAGAACCCTAGCTGATGTGTTTACAACAGCACAGGAGGATCAGTCGCCTTCCACCGAGAACTCGAACTGAAAAATACTGCCGTTTCATCTAATGTTCCTCCAGAACAAGTGGGTTTTTTTCTGTTTGTTTTGTTTTTTGTTTTTTTTTAATCTCCAAGATGTTCAGCATCCAACACAGGTGGAGAAAAAGAGAAGCATTAAACCGTATCAGTCTTAACACTAATTGCAGTTAATCTGCAGGAAGGAATGCTTTTAAAGCCTCTGGCCCATGCATTTTTTAAGCTCGGGTATGACAAGAGCAAACGTACAACATGGCTACATCACCAGCAGCCTAAGTGCTACTTAGAATAAATCGCTTTGTTGATTTGACACACACAAAAGTCGCTTCAATTACCTGTTACTCACACATTTAAAAAACGATTTCGCTGGATCTGTAAACGTTTTTAGGTTCAGTATCCCCAACCCCAAAGCAAGTACAAAGCCTGCTTTTACCCAAATAGTCTGTGTTTAATCGTCTGACACTTAAAAGCAGTTTGGACCTGGTTTCAGACGCATCACTTTCACCAAGAGTCCAAGCAGTCTCAACTAAACACGTTCCCAAAAATACCTTCAGCCTGGCATTCTTCAAAAGTTTTAAATGGAACCTTGGAAACTTTCAAAAGTTTATCCACAATGGGGGTAGAACACAAAGCCGCTCTCTGTATCAGTTTACTGCTCCAAATATCTCTATTCTGATTTCAACTCAAAGTGGCCTAACAAGTAGCAATCTTTTATTCATTTTTCAAACAAACGCGTTCCAAACCCTTTAAAAACACTAGGAAATAAAACCGAAATTAACAATGCGAGCGCTGTGAGAATGAAACGTGAACACACGACTCCTACCTCACTTTTAAGTTCCCTGGCTGCGGTTGTCCATCATAAATTGACACGATGTCAAAGTCCTCCTCCAGAGCGAAGGTGTGGAAGGAGAGCTGTATTCGGTTTCTTTCTCCCGTCACTATGATCCATGTGCAGTTGGCATAGTTTGGGTACCCGTGGGGGAAACCAGGGCTCTCTATGCTTCCATTCAGGCCTTGCACCACACCGCCACACGACTGACCTAAAGGCGCAAAAAAACAGAAGAGGGATCATCATCATCATCATCATCATCATCATCGTCGTCATTACTATGATCAACACCACATCTCATTATTTTGATGCCACATTAAACCAGCCATAGTGTTTGATCTTAAAATACAATTGTAGCATTTATTTAAGCATTTAACACAAACAGACCTTAAAGCTTCTTATATCTACATCAAACTCATGTTATCTCAGATATGAAAATTGACACATTCTTGCAATCATATAAACATTTTTATTTGAAAATTTCATGTTGAAAGTTTTTATTATGTTAGACTCATTTTTATTAGTGTGTATGCAAAAGTTACCACACCCTAAATAGACAGTTACTATAATACTGTAAATCGAATCAGAGCATCCTACAATCCTGCAAACTCCATTGTTTAAACTAAATTATTGACCTATTTTTTTCCTTGTTATAAAGAAACTCAATCTTACACCATGTTTTAAGCACATTTTCAAGCACTGGGATAAAGGGAATTTGTCTATTAACGCATGACTTAAACTTCCCCAGTTGGTAATTACCGTTCAGCTAATCATAATGAAGCCCTAAAGCTGGAGGTCCAGCCCCAAACCAATTAATAACATCATCCATCATTTAGCCGTCCACATTATACAGTAATATATAAAACATACATCTGCACTGTACAGTCTGGTTGTACTTCCAGATTTCACATTTTTATTTTAGCATGTGCCAATAGAACATAGAATTTATAATATTAATAATAATAATAATAATAATAATAATAATAATAATAATAATAATAATAATAAAAGCCTTTGCTTTGTTCCAAACAAACTCAGTATCCCACGATTTATAGACTTACCAAAATAAAATTTGTGACGAGTTTTTAATAAATAAATAACAAACGTGAAAAGGGTTGGGTTTTCTTTTAATCTCATTCAGCATTTATACCCCGTCAATTTCACTTTCACCATGAACAGGCCCGAGTCATAAAGGGACTCAAACTTGAAGGTCACACAATCATGACTTGCGAATAAAAGCAACTCAGCCACTTAAGGCAACCAGAGACACTGGAATATCTCCTGCCTTCTTTGCCATTTGTGTGTGTGTGTGTGTGTGTGTACATTTTATCTTGCACTGCCAACAAAATCCCCCCCCCCCACATCATAACTGAGCTTATCTCCAGCACCATGAGAGTACACAATCATAACAAGCCCAACAGTTGTGCAGCACCACACGCTGCGCTACAGCCCAGTCATCAGCAATGCATTTGGGTTCATTAAAGAGATGTATGAATGATGAAATGAGATTACACTATTGTCCTTTTCAACCTCTTTGGGCTGAAAACCTTTTTTTCATTATACTGTCTATATTGTCTCAGCATCAGCTCGGCACATTAAGTGAAGGTACTGTATAGGTAGTGTGTGTGTGTCTGAATGCATAAATACACAGACCCAAACTGTACGAAAGATAAAAACTGGATTGATGTCTGGACTTTGATTGGTCAAATTCATAAAAAGTCGTTTATGCAGTAGTTCCTCTCTCTCTCTAGTTCCTCTCTCTCTCTAGTTCACAGTAGTTCTTTGTTCTGCAGAGGAGAATGATTGGCCTGGTTCGAGCTGGCAGGACAGCCACAGTAACTCAAACTACCTTTTGCAACTCCAGTGAACACACACACACAAAAAAAAAAAAAAAAAAAAACACACCGGATTGTACAATATCCAAAACCTTAAGGCAGGTGGGTTTACAACATCACAAAATCAAATACGACTCCAGCTCAGTTCAGCCAAGGACAAAATATAACCATTCTATATTTCTACAGTATATATATATATATGTACTTCCAGAGTTACGATGGAGCCGTATGGAGATGCACACATGGAAACTTGAAAATATCCTAAGTCGAGCCATGACCTAACCTACCCAGGAATCAGTATGGGGGTAGTATACTGTAATTTGTTAATAATGTAACACATTGCAGTACATAATTTAGCAAAACAGAGCAATTTACAGTGCAGTAATGTACAAATCGCCCAATATATAATACCGCATATATACTCTGCTACAGTTGGGTGCCACGCAATAATTTAAATATGGTAATATAAATAATATACTGGTCTAGTGGTTAGGATGCAGCGCGCTTACCTGACCGGGAATCGAACCCCAGCCGTTAAGGTTGCACAAGCCAATGCACTCTTAGTGCCAGTCTCAAGCCCCGGATAAATGGGGAGGGTTGCGTTAGGAAGGGCATCCAGCAGAAAAACATGTGCCAAATCGAACATGTGGATCACAAATACAGATGATCCGCTGTGACGACCCCTAATAGGAGAAGCCGAAAGAAAGTATCTTAAAAAGTATAGCCTGCTAATATTAATAGGGTAATTTTGTCTTTAGACTTTTCCTAGGACTACACACATAAATGTTGCACGAAATAATTATTATTCTTCTTATTCTGTATCTTCTCAACAGTGCAATGTTCATTCATTAGGCTGAGCATAAAATCCACTTTCATATCAAAATCCCATGCAAAAGGCCTTCCTATGCTGTTTGACTTTGCGAAAAGATATTTACAGAGGAGATGAAATTATGCGTTTTCTACAGGGTCATGAACCTGTCATTCTTTCCCTCCTTTCGGTTTTCCATCAATCAGGCTTCTGTGTTTCTCAACCTTCCCGCTGTGTACCGATCCATCAACCGTGGCCTCAAAGCACGGCCCCAGTGTGATGGAAAAGAGCCGTTTGATGGAGCTGTTTTCCGCTTAAAACTTAAATAATTGTCTCACCCTTTTGTCTGATCTGATATATAATCACTCAGCACTTTACCGGTCAGCTACGGGTACAAGGGTTGATGAGGGGAGCTGCTTTTGATGGTTTACAGAGGTGAAAAAAAAATCATCAGTTTAACACGCTGTATTTCAAGTTGGCCGAGAAAACGGATAAAATATTCGGCTCTAGAATATACCAAAGTGCGCTGTGTGAAGAATCGTTCAAAAACCTCGGTTCCAATGTGTGAACATTTGATCCAACTCATCACTGAAATAATAAACCCTTCATGAGCTGGGTCAGGTGTGCTGAGGGCACGGAAACACCAAACTGTGCAGGGCAGCAGGTGCACACGACTCGAGCTGAAGATCTCAGATTCACAGCACAGCCGTGGTAAACTGAATAACAGGGTGGCAAACAACTGAGACTTGGGGGGCACAACAGTACTTAAAACAATGCATAGAGTTATAGGGGTGCACTTTTTCTTTTTTTTTTATATATATACAAAAGAGAATTTATGTAGTTGAGCAACAGTAGAGCCGTGGATTCCAATGGGATCCCATGCAAAAACAAACAAACAAACAAAAACAAACAGTTGTGTTGATTTCAATTAGGCTACTAGCTTTTACTGGAAACTAAATCTAGGCGAAGGTATCATAGAGGGGCATGAATAAATATTTAATAATTACAAAAATATATTTAAAAGATTATTACAGAAATGCTATAACAACAAATTTAAAAACAATATAAGCTTTACTTGTAGAAAAAGTAGTAACTCATTCTCCAGGCTGTCAAAACCAGAATAGCAGTAACCAGCGAGTGTTAGCATGCTAGCTAAACCCGCTCCAGCGGATAAAACTCGACTACGCATTTATTTTCCCTCAGTGCTCAATGTACTGCGAGTTGAAAACACGTCCCGCTGGCGTCTGAAGGCTCGCAGCGGTAAACAGTGCCTCCTGTAAACATGGCTGAAAGTGCCCATCAAGGTGCCTAATGTCTAATTACTATAATTTTCACTACAAATGTAATCGACTTAAATGCAGTGCATTCCCTACTCTGAGTAAATATGATACAACGAATGGCCTTGAAAGCACATCATGTTTTAAATCAAATCTATTGCAGTAAATCTGACTGCTTTTTCTTAAGGAAAAAAACATCACTACAAATAGTAATTAAAAGTAAGACAATCACTAATATTGTGTTCTTCATTATAAAATCCTGAACTTTTTTAATATTTTAAGCGATATTAAGTTTTTAGGTTTCTTCCACCAAGCTGTCTTTCCTGCTGTTTAGACTGATCAAGGTTTAAAGTCAAGCAGTCCGTCTGTAAATCCGTCCTTCCTTCCCTTCCTTCCGACTGGCTTTGTCAAGTCGACATAAGAATTTGTCATTACAAACTTCACCTCTCTAGTTACCGTATAATTAACATACTGTGCATAACGAAAGGTGATATAAATTACAGAGGAAATGCACCACTATAAAGGGACAATGGATCAATTACACTACCAATAGAATAAGAAACAATTCCACAGAGAACATTATTGTACTTTATGTAGACAGTAGTTGAAATGCGACGGGATAAAGTAAATCCATATCGAGATAATTAATGTTCACAGGGAATTTCATTGTTGAATGCTGTGTGAAAAATATCTTCCCAAGAACCGTCGAAACAAATCTCACCTGTGTAACCTTGAGAAACAAATCCAACACACAACACAAACAAATCCAACACACCTCAAGCAAAGTCACCTCCCAGACAAACGCCAGGCTTTCCCCTCATCCATAGATACCATCATCTTCTCACTGAGGTATTCAAGGGTCCAGAGGAACAAAGCAAATACAAATGCCTCCGAATAAATATATTTTGGTTTCTGCACAAAAAAAAAACCATGGAGTGACCGAGGAAACATCTCATGTGTTAAAGGTCATTTGCACAGTGTCTATAACACTGATTTACAGAACTAAATCAATTACTAATCCTTTATTACCTTATCAGTACTGAAGAGGCTTAAGAGTGAGTTATAAAAACAAATAGCTAGCCAGCTAGCCAGCCAGCCAGCCAGCCAGCTAGATAGATATAGAGAGACAGACAGACAGACAGACAGACAGACAGACAGACAGACAGACAGACAGACAGACAGACAGACAGACAGACAGACAGACAGATCCCAAGACCTAAGGTAAAGATGGTAAAAACTACAAAATAAATCAGGACTAAGATGAGCACTCATATTTCACTCATAGATCTCAGTATCGCCAAGCTGCCACTCTTGGGCCCTTGAGCAAGGCCCTTAACCCTCTGTGCTCCAAGGGTATGCACTGTATGAGCCTAATAACATCGCTGGGATATGCAAAAAAAGAATTTCACTGTGCTGTACTAGCCAGGTGACAAGTGAAAAAACCTCTCTTTTCTTTTTTTTTTTATCTGTGGACACCTGAGCATAAAATCAATTAGTTCATATTTGCTTTTAGAATAACCTCCACTCTTCTGGGAAGATGTTCTACTAGATTTTGGAGTGTGCGTGTAGAGATTTGTTCTCATTCAGACACAAGGGTGTTAGTAACGTCGGATGAGAAGTCAGCATTCCAATTCATCCCAAAGGTGTTCAATAGGTCGAATGTAATGCTATAGAAATATCAGATGTTCCAATATTTTTGTCAATATACAGTAGTGTATATTTTACACCAAGATACTGTGAGAACCTACAATGTATTTAATTGAAAAATACTGCGCTTCTTTCATATACTGTATATGAATATATATTACGTTATCACCGGTTTTATATTTTCACCTTTACTGTACACCAGGGCTTGTGGTTTGGGGTGGAATAAAAATATAGGCAGTAAAATTGGTCTTTTTGCCAACAATCAACATGCAAAACATGCAGGATTGTTATATAAAGATTACTGCGTGTTAATGAGATACTTACTATCCGTTATTATTTTAATAGCTGTTGTGGCAACCAGCATGATGACTTGAAAATTAACAGCTATAATTAACACTGGGCAACGAATCATTATAGAACAATGGAAATATAAATATTTTCAAGAATAATTCATGAGATGTGTATTCGTTAAAATTTTAGGTTGGTGTAATGGTCATGTACATTATATGGACCAAAGTTTCAGGACAACTGACTTTTCCATCCATATCTAAAACATGACCATATACTTCATGTTGTTTCATGTTATTGATACACTGTTTTAATATCATTAAAAACACATAGATCAGGATGTAATAAACAGATTTCCTTCATACTGTAAAGTACAGGAAGAAATTATACAAAAAAATACAGTTTAATGTTTAAGGTGATCTTTAATTCTAAACTGCATGCAATTAAGTATCTTCTGAATTGAATAAATGTTTTTAAAAAAGAGTATAATATAAATATAATATATAAATGGAAAATAATTATAAAAATGCAATTATAGTAATAGAAATGGTCTATTCTGGAATATTACAATTTCAATATAAAAATAAATAAATCAAACACAATTAGCATGATTAAGCCTGAAATGTATTATGGTCTGTTCAGATCAAAAAGGTTTTGATTGAAAATGTGTCTTTCATAAAACAGACACAACTTTGAGTCAAGGAAATATCGCCACATAGCGATAAATATCACATATTATTCATCAAAACTTGGACAAGTTTCAGACGACTGCTTTCTTTTTTAATAAATCCGAAGGCCGAGCTGGGAACACTGAAATCAGGAGTGTGCCGTTCTTCACAACAGCTGAGGTTTTAAGCAATGCTAAATAATGCATGATTGACGTAAACCATAAAAACAAACAACGCAAAAAAAAAACAACAAAAAAAAAACCATAGGCGTTCATGGCTAGTCAAAGAGATGGATTGTATTATTTTGCCATAATTTCCTTTCCTCGTTCCTGTTCCAATCATAGCAGAGCGACGTCGGTTGAGGATTTATAGCGAACATCTAGAAAACACGGGCGGAGTTGCGGCTTGACTTCGCTGACGTTCCGCGCCTAATATTAGCCGGTGTGTCATTGCGAGAGCCGTAACTTCCAAACAATGTGTAATTGGCTCTTATGCTGGGCCGTAGCAATCGTATTAGCACTTAGCAGAATACGCACAAGATGGGTGACCTGATATGGATATGACTAAATAGCTTCATTTCTTGTCAGGCAAGTCGCATTCCTGTGTGATTTAGACAGGCTAAGTAAACAATTTCCCAACTGTGTAGGCCAGTGTTTGGTCTCTGGAGCGCTGCAGCTCAATAAGCATGCCACCAACACAGTCATTATCCACCGGCAACTGTTTTTTTTTCTTCTTCTTCCTCCTCTTTCCTTCTCCTGGTCCTTATTGTACATATCTTGACAGATTCAGATTTCTGTTTCTTGATTTCTGTTCCATATGCATTTGGATTTACTCTTACCTAAAAAACAGACATTAGTATGACACATAAATGTTTTATATGGAGAAGTAGGTGTTTTAGCTTTAGGTTACCTTAAAACTATCACTACCTTTCTTTCTCTCTCTCTCTCTCTCTCTCTCTCTCTCTCTCTCTCTCTCTCTCTCCATTAATTCAGTCTCTCACTCTAGTCTCTTTCTCATGTCTCACTTTCCTTTGTTCTGCTTGTTTGTTTCTTTCTCTAAATACTGTATTATTATTATTAATATAAGTAGTAGTAATAATCATATTTTTCCATTTTAGAATGCTTACATTGGCTTCCTGTTTAGGTTTTAGGATGATTTTTATATATACTCTCTAAAGCCAGAATTTCCAGGATTCGTCTGAGCTGCTAACACTTGATGCCCTGAAATGTAACCTTTGCTCTTCTCACTCAGGTTTGTTACTTGTTCCTCAGACTCATTTATGTTCCATAGGGTTACATGTCGCTCTTTTCCTATTCTCCTACACTGTGGTATTCACTTCTGGCTGTGGTCAGACACGCACAGATACTGTATGACGCATTCTTAAAACTCGTAAAAAAAATGTTAAACACTCATTCAGTTTCTAATTGAATGATGATGTTTATATGTAGGTTTTAGGAATGCGCAGCTCAATAACTAAGGCGGATGCGATTCACATCTCGATTCATAGTCAAAGATACGGTACATTAAAAATACATACGAAGCAGCTACCGATGTGATTCGATTCATCCCCAATACAAAGCAGCGAGATTCAACACAATGCGATTCAATGGAAAAAATATGATGCTTTGCAATTAAACATGGCACAGAAAGTTCGCTTTTATTTCTTTGGTTGAGAACAAAACAGCAAATCGTCAATTTTTTACAAACAGGCCTTTGTGGTACAAAAAAATGTATTAATTGTAGCAGACGTTCTTTTCCTTTTTCTCTCTGAAGGAAGACGCAGCTCTACCTCTGCCATGTTAATCTGTGTTCTATATGACTTTTAGGACACGCCTCGGTCTCCGCAGCAGTGGTGCTCAGAGAACGCCCTCGGAAAATCGATCAACAACACAAAATATTGGTCACTTTCTAAATAATAAACGTATAGTGCATCTACTAATAAACTTTCTTTCGGCTTCTCCCGTTAGGGGTCGCCACAGCGGATCCTCCGCACGTTTGATTTGGCACGTTTTACGCTGGATGCCCTTCCTAACGCAACCCTCCCCAATTTATCCGGGCTTGGGACCGGCACTGAGAGTGGCTGGGGATGGTTCCCTGACCGGGGATCGAACGCGGGTCGCAGCGTTGAGAGCGCTGCATCTTAACCACTAGACCACCAGGGGACCAAAGTGCATCTACTAATAATTATTGATAAATATATCAGGTTCAAAATGCCTCAAAAAAAGAGGTACATGAAAGTTTAGTATTATCATCATCATCAACATCATTATCATCATCAGTAGTAGTAGTAGTAGGAATAGTAGTAGTAAAAGAATGAGGATTTATGTTTAACTAAATATGCTGTATAACCAGTTGTATAAACACGTCCACAGTTTGGAGCAAAACTCTGAACGAATTTATACTTTTGCACCTTTTGCAGAGTTTATAATACAGTGTAGAAGAACCTTGCCAATAAAAACCCTCCGAGCACAAATCTGATGAGTGGTTATTAATTTGGACAGCTGTCAGCAAATATTGGAAAACCTTGACTTTTATTTATTTATTTATTTTATTTTTTTTAGAATATCTCCATCCAGCTTTTCAAAACAGAGTCTGACGATCGAACTGATGGCTTCCTATCAGCAAAATGATTCCAGTATGTCTCGGAAGAAACGACAGCCAAGTTATTTTGGCTGAAAGGTCGACCAATTACCAAATGGTAATTTTCACATAATTTACCTGCATACCTAGACATAGCCAGTGCCTTTCTGTCCTGTCATTGGATAAGCTTGGCAGCATACATATCGATCATAAACAAATAGAAGAATATATTAGAGAAAAATCTGAATATAGCTGATTTAGGGTATAATGCTACGTTACCAATAAGACTCTTAGCTGGAAACCTACACAGCGCAACTCCAACAGCAATAACCCGCTTCTGCCTGCGTTGTATTATGAGGTTAATGGCAAACAGCAAATTATACAACAAACTGTATTAAATGGTAGTATCTATGATAAGAATGTGTCATTTGTCGTCCCGTTTTCAACAAATTTATAACTTATAACAACTATGGAAGGACTTTCTGAGCTACATGTTGCGCATCATAAAATGTTGCTTTGCTCACATACATAAAAAAAAATGGTGTTGCATTAAAAAAAAATGATTATTGTATTTTTTATACTATATAATTATTATGAAATCATCTTCTTCTTTTGGCTTCTCCCATTAGGGGTCGCCAGAGCGGATATGAAATATTTAACATTTAAAAAATTTAATGAATCTACCACTGCATCAGCTGCTTGCAGTCAGGTTTTACTTTGATTTTGGTTAAATGTTATTTTATCTCAAATGTATTTATGATTATAAAAAAAAAAAAAAAAGGAAAAAAATCTAAATACTGATCTTCACATCACCTAGCCTTATTCAACACCATTTTTTAACCATTCTAAACCTGAAAGGATAATACTATATTTCACACATGCAAAGAGAAATCTCCCGTGATGACCTCATTTATGGCCAACAAGTGTCAAAATAACACCTACAACGTTCCTCTAAACCCAACCAGACGCCAATGCACTCTGATTGATCCTACTGAGTCTGAAAGGCATTGCATTAGTGCTTGATATCTTCCCTCATGCACAGAAAATCCTCAGCAATGCTTCGTTTAAGTGTCTGACGAACGACAAATGAACATCCAAACACCTATACCATTAATTTAAGCCTAGCTGGACATGAATGTGCTGAACTTCTGTCAGCGATGAGGAATTTCATTCATTCATTAATTTTCTCCCGCTTATCCGTAATCCGGGTCGCGGGGGCAGCAGTCTAAGCAGACCCCCGCCTTCAACTGCTGCCCAATCCTCACAGCACCGTCCCTTACGGTCCCTCCTGCAGGTGGTGAGCCCACGGGAAGGCGGCCCCACGTCACTCTGACGTCACGGACCTTGATATTTCCCTTGTAAGGGACCCCCGGAGCATAGAGGGTTAAGGGCCTCGCTCAAGGGCCCAAGAGTGGCAGCTTGGCGATACCGGGGCTTGAACCCCAGATCTTCCGATCGGCAACCCAGCGCTTTAACCGCTGGAGCCAGCACTCCCCCTATGATGAGGAATTTATTTTACTTTAAAAAAAAAAGGCAAGACAGAAGAGATGAGAATAGATGCTCAGAGTTCTGGTTCAATATGCATTGAATTCGAGCTACAAGCAGAACCTTGGGCTCACAGCAGTGGAACCGGAAAGGTATGCATTTAAAAAA
Organism: Silurus aristotelis; assembly: GCF_946808225.1. Classification (NCBI taxonomy): domain Eukaryota; kingdom Metazoa; phylum Chordata; class Actinopteri; order Siluriformes; family Siluridae; genus Silurus; species Silurus aristotelis. The sequence continues at coordinate 1,802,917 of NC_139577.1, read as the reverse complement.
AAAACGGACGTTAAAGTAGTTTCTTTTATGTTAATGCAGGGATCCATTTCTAGAAGTGCGCCGAGGTTGACAGAAGGAGCGTGTACTGATTAATGGAAAGGAGTACTGTAGCAGGTGTATTAAAGTGAGCTCATCTCGCACCGGCAGGCTCTGTGAGCAGGCCACATGTCCAGATAAGGCAGAGTCTCGGCCGCACTTAGACAGAAGCTCAGCCATGACAAGGGGCCGACTGAGAGACTGAACCCAATTGGATTCTGTGACTGAAATAAAGTCCATATGAAATGAGATACGAGAAGTAAGAAACAGCAGCCCACAGGATGGAATAAAGAAGGAATTGTACTGGTTTGTTGGATATACCATAGGGACTTTTCAAATTCTGTCTTTGCATATCCCAGCGATGTTAAATCACGGGGTTCAGCCGTAATACAACGCCCCTAGAGCAGAGAGAGTGAAAGGCCTTGCTCAAGGGCCCAACAAGGGCGGCTTGGCGATACTGAGGCTTGAAACCTCAACCTTCCAAACACTACCCCAGAACCTCAACCACTCAATTAACCATTTCCTTAAAGGTAAAGATGCGTTTAACTTGTCACATGTACATTACAACACAGTGAAATACTTTCTTCGCATATTCCACCAATGTTAGGGTTAGCTGGGGTCAGAGCACAGGGTCAGCCATGATTCAGAGGGTTAAGGGCCTTTCTCAAGGGTCCAAAAATGGTAGCTTGGCAATACTTTAAATATACAGTATAAAGATAGACCTTTAATTTTTCTTAATAAAGTTAAAGCCACTACTACTACTAGCAATAATAATTGTCAGTATTACAGTATTTTTTATAATTGTTATTCACTTACATTTATTATATACATGAAAGTTCCTCAGAAAGATAATAAGAGCGAGAGAGCCAGACAGAAGAGAGAGAAAAAAAGAAACAGAGAAGAAGAGCCTCTCATGTGCAAGTAAAGCCCAGTCACTTTTCAGTGACTTTAATGTCACAGAAATATCTTAAACAATTTGATCTGGTCATGGATTTGCCAAAGTGGCCTAAGTGAGTATGAATACTTTTCAAGAATAATTCGCCGTTTTCTTCCTTTGAAGAAAAATCGAAGAAAATGAAACGAAACACAGTTGTCGAAATTGCTGAGGAATGAATTATATTTCCAGTGCACTCTTTGCCTGCTAAATTATTATGGAAATAAGTTTAACAGAATACTTTCTCATAACAATAACAACACTAAAGCGCAAATGCTGTTGGACAACGAAAACATTTCAATATCAATCCATCCCTCGTATTTCTTTTAGAATTTACAACCATGAACATCTGAGTATATACTTTGAAGATCAACCGTTATTGTAAGTTCATCTAAATAAACGAGCACACCTACTCCTGGTTGTACTTAAATCGATCCTCTCAAAATACCAACGTGGTCATATTTCACAATCTAACTACCAGTAATGAATCGAGGTACACTGTACAGATTTGTGATTAATTGTACTGCGCTTGTGATTAATTGTGCAGCACTGATGATAGCAAACTGCAAACCGCTCTCTGATGATGATTGTCATTTTGGACAGGATCTCCAGGGAATAACTATGCATAGGGAGGTGCAAGAGGGGGGAGATTCCACATCATTGCTATCTCACACTCAGTCACTCCCAGAGAAAATAAAAACGCAAGCTTGCTTACTGTATATCTGCATGAGGTACGATGGCTGGGAGTATATTCCACCGAGTCGCTAATACAGAATTGTCCACGGGTAACAAATTGACTTAGTCTAGCTTCGAATCAAATGAAGCAACTAATAGTCTTAAATATGTATATAAAATACTTAAGAGATGTGGCAGGTATAATTTATTGCTGAAATGTACCATAGAGCTGTACATGGGATATTAAACAAAAACAATTATTTAAACAAAATTTTCACTAAATGTTGCGAATGAGACCATCAATAAATTATAAAGCCGTGTACATCCTTTATTTGCAGAGTAAAAACAGTGGATTTTTCTAGCACTAATGGCACGGCACTGGTTGTTGAGCGGCTTCAAGCGTTGATTTACTAAAGCTTGGTTTACACGCTGAGCTTTTTCGGTCCACACACCCTCCCCAAAAACAATTAATAAGAAAACACTCACGAGAAACCAGTTAAGTGCCATTACAACCAAAGATGGCTGATTTAAGGATTCAAAGTTAAAAGTTACAAAAACGGAAGGATAGAAGACAGCACAGAAACAGAGCAGGAAAATATTCATCCTTCATTCATTCATTCATTCATTTTCTCCCGCTTATCCGTAATTCGGGTCGCGGGGGCAGCAGTCTAAGCAGGCCCCCGCCTTCGACTGCTGCCCAATCCTCACAGCACCGTCCCTTACGGTCCCTCCTGCAGGTGGTGAGCCCACTGGAAGGCGGCCCAACGTCACGGACCTTGATATTTCCCTCGTAAGGGACCCCTGGAGCATAGAGGGTTAAGGGCCTTGCTCAAGGGCCCAAGAATGGCAGCTTGGCGATACCGGGGCTCGAACCCCCGACCTTCCGATCGGCAACCCAGCGCCTTAACCGCTGGAGCCACCACTCTCCCTGAGCAGGAAAATAATGACTTTTATATTTAGAACTTGGTATTTTTGTGCATGTTTCTGCACGCACTAATTCTTCTTAATAACCACGTTTATTTTGAATCTTTAACACACTTGTATAAAACTCAAAACTCAGTTTAACAAAAATACAAGACTGTACAGACATGCATTCTTTATGTTTAGAAAATAAACAGTATTTAAAAAAACTAAAAGTTTATTTTTATTATTAACCCTCGAATTTAAAAAGCCTGTAAAAAAGGTTTATTCATGTGCACTGTTCCCAAAGTACCTGTCAGGCTTTATGTAAATACAGTATAAGTTGCACTGTGGGTGGAAAATTACCTCCCTGTATTGCGTCCCAAAACTGCATGAAATCCAACACACAAAACAGACAGTAATGCTATTCTGCTCATGTAAAAATGTGTGTATTTTGTAAGTGTTTGACAGAATTAATGTGATTGGTTATAAGTTTTATTTAAAATGACAACAGCTTTGTTTTGCACACATTCACTTAAAAATTGTGCATTTCTTATTCATGGCTATGTTTAATGACAAAACAATCTAGTTATACTAGCATGCTAGTGGGTTACATTGAACATTACCGACATGATCATATTTTTTTGTCCTAACTACATAACTTCTGTAAGAATCGCATGCAGGTGTTTAATCATGATTTTGGGTTTGTGGTGGCATTAAACACTCGGGGATTAGTCCCTCAGTCATCTTTAGTAAATCTGTGTTTTTAATTATAATCTAGACCTTGATAAGTCCCCAAAAAACAAAACAAAACTAAAAAAGCCTATGGTCGTTGCTAAGTTCCGTGCATTAATTGAGGTGTTCTAGCACAGTTTGTTTTTTAAGGACCACGGACAGCTCCGACTTCCAAAGCTAGATTTTGTAACTCCTGTAACTATTAATTATAAATTCAGTGTGTTTAAACTGAAAGTCTGTGTCGTCCTTTTTTAGCAAAAAAACAGGATTTGAGTCACGATGTCGGAGGATTTGCAGGATTTATACCTTGGTATAAATCACAGAGATGGGAGTGTCATTAGACTGTACATTGCGCTGCTAAATCAACAAGTTCTCATGTACTACCTATGACTATTTTTTATAAATTTTCTTTTATCCAAGATGTGCTTGTCATAGCCATGCAAGTGGCTCTTAAGCATTAGCAGGCTACATGACATTAACATAGGCAGATGTGTTTCTTCTCTAATATGCCAATATTTTTTCATTTATTTGGCCAATGCATTGCATGAAGGCAAAGGCACAGATTACTGTCTAACTCTGTTCTATAGAAAATCAGAAACCATCATACTTGTAACCATCACTGATTTAAAAGACATGATCAAAGTACGTGCTCACGAAACACACGAGTGAAGCAAATGTGACGCACGCATTAAGTTCCAGCATATCAGCCCGCCTTTGACCTCTTCGTCTACACTCTCAGGCAAACTGGCATTTAGACAATCTCAGTGTAGCGGAGCCAAGTGCGTTTCGGTGATGCAGAGAATAAGTCACTCTTGGAGAAAGATGAGAGAGGCATTGCGCTCTACCCCACAGGCAGCCCTGCCTTTAAATCTCCTACTGGAGTGTTCACTTCTAGTTTAGCAGGTCAGTGGTCCGAGACCTGCTTTAGGCAAACTTGCCTTACGTTAGGCACAAAACGTCTGAAGGTCAGCACCACAATTTGTAATTGCAATGTCACAGTGACACGTCAAGTCAGAGATTTAATTATTTACCAAAAAAAAAAAAACACGGTCCAACAATTGCAAATTAGGTACAAAAAAAAACCTTTTAAAATGGGGACAGGGTTAGCAGTCATGCCTGAACCCTGAATGTGATCTCAATCAGGGACGGCTTCAGTATCAGGCAGGATTAAGACTCAATCTATCGCCAATCTATATTTTCATTGGATCCATATTCCATGGTAACAAGAATGGCAAAATTTTTTCCCCATTTCTATTGTTTAAAGCATCCACAGTGGCTGTACAAGACATGATTTAGTACGCTAAGTCTGAAATTTATGTGTTAAACTGATTCTTGGATCTTTAAAGGGCCTTCAGACTTTATTTTGGTCTTATAACCATTTTTCTTTTAATCCTGGCGCTTCATGAGGAAACCTAATGACAAATTGCTTTGAAAATTCTGCTCAGGAAACATCAGATGAGGTGTCTAAGCCCCAGATTTACAGTTACACCAGCCTTCCATCCAGCTGCTCCTCAGCATATCATCTGATATTGATAGCTGGAAATGCCATGTTACACTCATATACAGTGCACATCCTATATAATATACTGAGATACTGAGCAGGATAAATAGAACAAACAAATTCCTAAACATCAGACAACAAAGATTCAATCTTACTGATAAAAAAGTGATAAAAGTTCATTTCCTCAACCACCTTTTCTTCATCACTTTTTTTTTTCTTTTTTAATACTTGCCGGCGTTAAGGTTGCGTTATATAAGACAAGCTCGATTTTTATCAGCGGTAGTTGTGCCAGGAGAGTTATGTGGTGTCTACATTCCTACATCAAATTTATTTTGTAATGATTATGTGGGAGTTCCCTGTATCCTGCCTGTCATTACTCAGGGATCCGCCTGAAGAAGACACATGCTTTTAGAAATTAATTAAGCAGTGAACGATACCTAAAATTTACAATCTCGAAAATAAGATCGGAGTAATGCAGAGAATTTCTAAGCATTCACAAAACAACTTTTAGGATTTTTAGGAATTGCATATGGATTGTGTTTGAATGCAACTTCTATCATACAGGCATTAAGATGTACCATGTGGTCACACTTGGCTAAACTGTGAGTGATTGGTGAGGGCCCTTAGGACATCTTCACACTCCACCTCCTGCCCTTCCCAGTGCTTTACATTACAAACTTAATGTAAGTGGTAATGTAAGAAAGGAAGATGGAGTACACACACACACACACACACACACTATGGTCTTTACACCATCAGAACGATTTTATATCAACGAGCATAAGCTTTTCAAGAGTGTGACACTATGCAAAATAGGATTTCCCACCTCACACACTATCTTTCACTGTTCACTCTTCATTCAGGTTCTGCTAGAGTGCAATCTGCTTATATTCAAATGGCGCTTAAATAAATCATGAGTACATTCACTTACACCTGAAAATCTTAATAATTCCTCATCTTGAAGAGCAGAATCATAGATATTACTCTGTATAAAAAAATAAAAAATGCGGGTATTAAAAGGAGTGAGCCAGCAAAACACCAACCAATAACCTTGTACAATTTTACGTCAGGTCCTCAGAAATACTACGACATCTTGGGTTTTTTACCGTCACTGATTGCACCGTGCTCAAATCTCTGCGTTATCACTGTTTGCATGAAGATTTCCTACACATAGAATAGATCAATAACAGTCGAGCTTGCTCATGAAACACAAGCCAAGCTATTTCGAAGTGAGTAAGATCAACACCAACGCTGTTGCTATTTTCGTATTCAGTTGTGTAATGAAGCTTGGCCTACATTTCAAAACAATGCATACAGTGCACAGGCTTAATCAACAATGGAGGGCAGCCCGCAAGAAGAATACATAAAGATTCGATAAGGGTGCAATTTAACGATCATTTACCCAAATTTGGGTTCCCCAATTTGGCCGAAGCTGTCATATGTGTGTCAAAGAAAATTCACCAGGGAAAAATAGGATGGAAGATGCATTGTGGCATTATAATTATAACGGTTTATGCAAAGTCCATGATCTAATTTTAAAATTCGCTGCTTGTTAGTGGATGAATAGATTACGACAGGCTTGTAAAAATATTATATCTTCTTGGCTGGTGCTGCGTCTTTTGCCAGCAGATAAAAATATGCATAGCAACCATCAGTCCCAAAGTAGCTGACAAATAAAAGGAACAACATTTCTGCTTCAAAGGAACAACACGTAATTTAGCTGTTAGGTGTCTTTTTAAGGGGTCCTTAGTGCATAGAGGGAATATATATATATATATATATATATATATATAAAACGTGCAAATCACAGGTAATTTTATAGGACAAACCATATATAATTTTACATTCTCTGTAAACGTCCTAGAGTCCAGACAAAGCTCAGAGTTCAACCTTATTGAACATCTCTGGAGAGACTGGAAAGTGTCTCCACCGACGCTCCCCATCCAACCTGACTCAGCTTCAGAGGACTTGCCATTAAATGGCAGAAAATCCCCTAATCCAGATCCAGCCTCCAACTAAATACTGATGTGAATACTTGTGTACATGCGATATTTGAGATTCCTTTTATTTAAATAAATGTACAGACTAGAGTTCTTTTTTCACTTTGCCATTATGGGACACTGAGTGTAGATTAATGAAGGAGAAAAATCAATTTGAATGATTATCAGGCTGCAACATTAAATGGAAAGAAATAAAGGGGGTCTGAATATTTTCCAAAACTGTGTGTGTTTATATATATATATAAAAGAGAAATTGGACTTTATTACCCGTCATCCAGCGCACCATTTAACATCGTCACATTGGGTTGTAATTAGCACTTGCATTTAAGCATCACCTTGCACTTTTAATCACTGTCTCTCCTCTGTCCCATAGTCGATGTTGTTATCCTTCATGGTCCCTGTTCCTCAAGCTCAGGTTACACTTTGTTTTTTTGTTTTCTTTGTCTTTGTATTTAACGACTGCACTTTCAATAAAACATCAGCATTTAGACTTCACTACAGGACAGGGCATGTGTAAGTGTTTCATAAACTGTGGATTTCCTGGGAATTTATGCATTGCACATTGTATTATAGAGAGTGCCGTAGAAAAAAAAAAAAAACATCCAGGTGTTCAGAAGAGAGACAAAAGGCAAAGTGGTTTGTAGGGTAAAAAAAAGTCATAAAAGTAGCTTGCAATCACACTACAGCCATGATGAACAGAAAAGCATCTCAAAATGCAAAAACTAATCAAAACATTGGCATTATGATGTACAGAGAAGTGAAGCTGGACCACATCAGATTCCAATAGTGCACCTTTGTGGTGATGTGAAGGAACGAGGGATTTGCAGCATGAATGTGAGGATGACAAATCTGCAGCACTTGTGCGTAATATGAACCAGAGCTGTATATATAAAATATATATAGATACACACACACACACACACACACACACACACACACACACACACACACACACACAGGCTGTAAATTCACCTTTGTCCCTGTGTTATAGCTTGCACCATGTTAAATAAGCATGTCTATCTCAGCTAGCAAGCAAGCCGGCTGCCCTAGTCCAAAAGTAAATCAATCAGAGAAGGATTGAATCTGCAAACACTATTCAGCCTCTCATATAGTGTGGGTCACATCGACAGAAATATCATCGGGAGTCCTCTATCATGCGCTGTGTTATTTTACAGACCACCTTAGCAAACGCTGTCTTGCTCTTGAGCTCCAGTAGAGTTTACCTTTTTTTTTTACCCATGAGTCAGGTCATATCCAATTGTAAACTCAATTTTTGCTCCCAAAGCTTCCAACTGTTTGTTGGACAACTCATTAAATAACAGCGCAGTTTAAACATGACTCAGACTCATGGCACATGCATCTCAAGTCCATAATAAAAAATAAAATACAAAAAAAACAAAGTGCAGAGTTTTTTTTTTCTTCTCCAATGGAACAAATACTGCAGTATTTCAGCTGTATTTGGCAGCAGGTCTAATAGACTCTAAAATAAATATTTATTCGCATAAAGCATCGTCTTAAATGTTTGTCCAAGGTGTTAGAAATGATGAAACATTAATGAGAAGGGCCATCTGTCACAATGACTTTCAAAACACAAACTATATTCCGTCCATTATAATTTGCCTGAAATATAATTTAAAGATAAAAACAAGATAATTAAGAGGAATCACAGAATTCAGAGTGGACGACATAAACAAGATAAACGCTGGTATTAAATTATGTAAAAATATATGGCTAATACACACAATAATATCTAATTACACTAAAATGTGTCATGTGTTTAGACAGATTTAAAGCCTAGGGCGATGGCTGTCCTATTTTCTAATTAAGCACTGTTGCTGGTATGAAAGGCCGAAGCATGTTTACTGTCAAAACTCCAAACTTATCAGGATGAGGGGGAATTCATACTGTAGCAATGGAATGAAATGGCAATTTTCAAGCTTCTCAATGTTGAGAAGAATTGCTACAAAGCTTGTAAACAGTGGAACAATGTTGTTTAGGACAGATTGATTTGAAAAAGTCCTCAGTGAGGAGATAAAAAGGTAAAATGAGGTGATCAGGCATCAGGAATCACTGAGCTGATCCATCTGTGGACAATCGATGTGGCAACATTTTTGAGAGAGGAGGAGAATAATGAAGAGTTTAATGTCTTGAGACCTTTTATATCTTTACACTCATATTCCATACCTTTACATACAGAGCCCATATAAAAAAAAAAAAACATCAGAATATCCAAGTCATTTTAGCTTGAAAAATTTTGCAAGAGAGTACTTAATTGTATAATAGATGCGGTAATGTTGGGAAAATAAATCATTTATTTGACCCCAGTGAAGGTGCTGCTTTACCTCATCTGTAAGAGGTTAATAGAGGTTCCTTACTGAGATTTTTTAAAAGGTATAATTCTAGCCACGTATAGCCATTTTGCAGGCATATTTTATTTGTCCAACTGAGATTTAATTGAGTTCTGGTGCGACAGGATATACATGAGCCGTCATTACTCACCATCAACTTTACAATTGGCAATCAGCCAATCACGTGAAAGCGGCAAATACAGGAAAACATACAGGTACAGACGTATATGAGTATTAATATTATTAATGTACTATTAATGTATAATGAACAAAAAAAAATTGGGGGGGGGGGGTGTACTGATCACATTGATTTAAACCATGGCATCGACATTGGTGCCAGATGGGCCAGTTTTATGCCATAATCTGATTTGCTGATCTCCTGAAAATTCCACACACAACACTGCACATTTACACCAAATTTAGTAAGCGGATGTGCCTTATTAATAGATTCAAGACTCAAACAGCCACCATTTACAACTATGCTATGCAAAAACACATCTGAAAATGCACCTAAAACTACAACTGCTCATTTGGGCTCATCCGCTGTCATCTCCTGGAATTTAAAGCTACTGTATTGTGGGCACAGATCTGATCTGGGCTGATGAAGAAATGACAGATTATGAAATCTCCATGCTCTCCCCCTTATAAATTTAAGCCACTTTCTTACTGGGATTAATCTCAAAATAACCTTCTTTGTTCAGGTACCTTCTTATTGCCCAAAGTATAAAAAGTGCTATATTAGAAACATGACATAGTGACATCTTTCCAATTAGCAATATACCAGCAGAGAAGGAGAAGTTGTATCATTCAGCTTGATGTCCTAGCTGTTCACACCTTCAAGTTTTTCCTATTGTAGTAATAATAAGTCGCATGTTAATTGTTTTCCTGTTTTCTGCTCCACCACATTACACAAACAAACTACTTCACAATAACTGACCTAAGCATTCCTTCCATCATTATTTGACCCAATGCAATGCATGAGTCAGTGGGTGAACCAACATTCACTAGTGATTATGAAATCAGATCAGGTGTCATCTACAGCCTGTTAAAGGTGTATTAGGGCACTGAGTGTCTGGTGAAAGTTGTGTGCAACACTCCATCATGGCCCGGTGTGTGGGATGAACGGATATATAACATACTGATATGCTGAAAGCTTGACGTTGCCCACACGTTTCTGATCCTCTTGAGGCATATAGCAGGCTGTCCACATTGAAAAGTGACAAGAGTGGCCCATGCAACTGAAAATATCCAGCAGTTGTGCATCTGCATAGGATCCTGCCATATGTACCAAAGCAGGTGTGCAGAGGGTTTGGTCAGTGATGGATGAAATACTTCAGAAGATGAAACGGAGCATCTGCGCCAATGACAGAACTGGGTCCAACAGTTGTCAGTGAATTTCTCTTTCAAACAACTGTATTCGTAACGTCAGCACAGGCGTCTTTTCTTTACTCGACTAAATGTGTTACTGAGTAAATGTAATTCGTTCCTTTTTATTTATGAGCGGATAAAAACGTCAACGCGACAAGTGGCCAATCAGTGTTTAAACTTGTTTTGATTGGCGTTTGGTGGCATCTACTTAGCACCAACATACAGTTCAGCATCAGTTCCACAGCAAGCAGAGCATTTCGAGAGGATTTGGATCTTCTAGTTCAATAAGATGGAAAACATCAGGTTTCCCAATACTTTTGTCCAAATGAGGTGAAGAAATGATTTTTATAATTATAACTTTATTATAATTATTTATTTCATTTTATTCTGATCTCAATGCCAAAGAATTGATCCTTATGTTGATGTGTTTGAATCCCTCGTCTAACAAATGTGCCTCTGCGTCCGCCTACTCGCAGAAGTTTCACACTTGGAGCCTACAAAAAAGATCGTTTGTCATTAGTAGTTGGGTGACGTATCCTTTTTATGAAGTTTGGTGACATAAATAACGAATATCCACAAAACAGAAAATGGAAGAGGATTTAAAGCTTGTTCTTAAACCCTTGTGTCTAAGAGGATTTTCTCTCAGAACACGGTAACTGAAGCATGCTGCCTCGTACCAATTGAGCCATTTCTGCCTACGAAAAAAATGTTCACAGTGTACGAGTAGTTGGAGGAAATGTGTACGCTGATATGCTGACGTTTTAACATGTATAAAACACCTTACGCATGCACAAAAAAAAAAAAAGAACCAACATCGGCACTTTCCGTACGTGTAAAAGTCTTTTCCTTTTTACGCTTTCTTAACATCTACAGTATTCACGCTTTGATCACACCCCAGAAATCAAAGCGATATCACAGGCTGAGATTTCTAACGCTCGCATGACCTCAATTATTTAAAACAAACGTCTTTTTTTCCAGAGCGAATGCTCAAATGAATCACACGTTTTTATCGAGCAAACTCCCTTTTATTCATTCATCATTCATTCATTCCTTCAATCATATTCATGCCTCTTATCGTGACATGTTGACACTGACGGCATGTGCTTTCGTACAAGCAGGAAAAAAAAATTGCACATAAAACGGATTTGAAATCAAATCATGGTCAATTTCTAGAAGATAACTGCTTGGCTTGAACGGATATGGTTTGAGATTATGGATAATAAATAAATGGATAAAGAAGGAGAAATGCATGAATACACATGTATTTGTATACAGATATAGATATTTTTATTAAAATAGAAAGAATAGTATTGGGACAACTGACATTCCCAGCCATATGGTGTCCCTCTGAAAATTGTTAGCACAAAGTTGTAGACACAAAATTGTATAGTAGAATGACATTTTCCCCTCACTTGAACTAGGAGACCCAAACCTGTTCACAAAGCCAGCTCAGAGAAGATTTTGCTGTACAGAGGTTGAAGAGGAAGATCTCCTGAATGTGTATAGTGACTGCACTCCAATTCCTCCTACATCAGTTCCTGACTTTACTAACACAGTTGTGGTTGAAAAAATCTCCACGAAATCTCCACAAACTAGTGGAAATCTAGCAAATGGAGACTTATGGTTAGGTATTCAGTGCACATTCATTGGAAAATCCATTTAAAATGCATATATAACTTTACGAACTACCGAATAGAGCATTATAAAGGACAACTGCTCCAGAATTTCTTTCAATGTGAAACATTTCTGGTGACGCTTTATACGCACACACTATTATCTCAACTAGTTTCATCAGGGAGCTTCGCCCACAAGGTTTTTGACCTTCACTCATCACTTTCTGTCTTTGCCATGGGACAGTCACAAATATAGGTGACACAAGCATGGCGGAGGTGAAAGTTAAAACCGTTGAATTGTTGATTTTTTACAGGGTGAGAGCTGCCTGAGGGATCCATCGAAAAGCATAACATCATCATGCCAAATGTTAAGGTCTCGCCGTTTGTGTGTGAATTTCAAATACATTCGGGGAAAACTGTGATGAAATTAAATCACTGCACAATTAAAAAATCAGTCACCAAACACACTAATGTTAGCACGGCCTTCAAATAGCCTTTATCTACATCAAAGTTACGTGTGTGTTTTACTTAAACAATAGCATTAAATCTGCCATTATTTGCATACACACTTCAGTCATTTCCAGTCAAAAGGAAAATAAATGTATAAATAAGCTGTTCTTTAAAGAACAATATTATCTGATCCCTCCGATTTTCTCAGATTCAGTGGATATGCAATAAGGCCATAAATAGCTGTAGGAAGCATGTTAAACAAATCAAACTTTCATAAGGAAAATATTTACATCTGTTCATCAAACGCAAGGCTTCAGAAAGGCTTCCTCGGGGAGCTAAGAACTGACAGGCCATCTGGGAATACAAGTCTGCACAAGTCCACCATCTTTCCACTGATAAAAGAATTTCGAAACATAGCAGCATACAGTCGCTGGACGAGCTCTAGCGAAAAGTTGTTAATTAAACTTTAAAAGCAACAATTTCCCTCGAGAGCTGATAAGAGCACCTCGAGGACTGAGGATGAGTTATACAGGAAATATTACATTATATTACATCGTTAGCAAAGATCAACATCCATGCAGAACGATATTTTTAATAAACGCAACAACAACAACAAGATATCTGATGGCTAATTTACACCTGGTGTTTGCAGGAAATCTTGAAAATAAACATGAAATATGGTCAATATTTAACTAAGAGCACTTGCAAGGTTTCTTTTACTGAGTTGGCAAAGGGTGTCAGACTGATTCATCTTACATAAATCATTAAGGAAAAAATACTTTTTAACCAAAAATCCAATGTTTTTGTCAATTTGTATTATGACTTAAGAAGAAAGGCATAAGATCGGACGGACACGTGCCAAAGACTTGTGTAATCAGATAATGCCCTATCTATTTATGTATATATGTATATCTATATGTATATATGTATCTATATATTGGATTTATTTATTTATATATACATTGCTATTTGCACTTCTGGTTAAACAATAACTGCATTTCATTGGCCCTGCACTTGTACTCTGCAGAATGACAATGATCTAATCTAATCTAATCTAATCTAATCCAATCTAATCTAATATATGATATAATTTACTTATTTGTCAGTATGGTATAAGTTAAGTGATGCAGCTGAGGTTGAGGAACCGTCAGAGCAAAAATTCATGCATTGTTTCTGCCTGTCTTTAGTTTTTCTTTCTTTTTCTTTCCTATATATAGGGTCTTATGTATCCAAATCCAAAATACTGACCATGCGAATATCTCCGTATCAAATGACGGAATTTGATCAAATTACGTTAAATTTTTTTCACCGTACATTTAACAGAAATTTGAAAGCACTTAAGAGATATTGATACAGTTCATGGTGTTGTGTCTGGAAATTAAAAAAAAAAATCTATGAGCTTAGTGCATTTGGCAGCAGGAAACCTCTGAGTGGGTAACATCAGGCAGAGAATGCTTTTTCAGCATCACTTTTAGTACCTGCAAAAATTAGCCTGAAGGCGCTCATCAGCTGAGGAGATGTGCTCTGACAGAAGATCAGCATGACTGATGTCACATGCCTGATGCTCACTGCTCCAAAAATACAAGTACAAGAAATAAATAAACACAATCCAGGTCAGTTCGGTGTCTTCAGGTGAAATCCTAATGAAATTTAAATCAATAGTAAATATAAAATATGGACAAATCAGCTTTTCTGTCAGCTGTGAACTTTTCCATGTCTACGCTTTAAAATACAAAGGACATACAGACAGACGAGACTTTCTTCCCATCAGGCAGGTGCGCAGCCAGATATAACCCTGAATAGTAAGACACATGTTCGATAACCTGAAAGTGAGCCATGCACATGCAAAACCTGCAGCTAAAATCAAGTTTGGTTTCTAAATAAAAGTGTATGCACATCAGCATAAAAAATACATTAATCCAAATACAAATAAAAGTGTTATCGGAGCACTCAACAGATACAGATAGCGGTTACTCGTCCATTTAGGCATTATGTGTAAATGCACGCTTTGTGCAAGATCGATCAGCAGCGGGCCGGCTCGTCTGAGGCTCGGCATCCCGACACACACCGTTAACTGGAGCTGACACCGCTGACGCAGGCTCATTATGTACACGCTGAACCATGGAACAAATTCCACCCCCAAATTCTGCAGCAAAGTAAAAAAATATATACCCTGTATTTCTATTTTCTTTACCAGCACTATAAATATTTTAAGCCACAACAAGTGAGTCTACATCCTCTTTACTGAACACGATCATGAGCATAATTCCATATCTTCACCACAAAAGTACGTTCGTTGTCGCTGTGATTCGGTGTCTCAGGTATTCCCCTTATTTCCTGTGCGACAGCCTCTGAATGATTAATTGAAATCACTTGTGAAGAAAAGTGTGTTTGTGGTAACAGCGAAGCTCCGGCGCCTCCTGTCACTAGTTTCATTTGAAGTCCCCGCTGAGTTGGGATGAAAGTGAGCTAAATTTGTGCTTATAAAACCCTGGGATGCAAAGGCACACAGAAGTGAGAAGGAGCACTTTGCAAGTTGGGTCAAAACCAATTTTTTTTTGTTGTTGTTATAACACAACTTTAAAGAAACCCTCGGAATAGCTGCATAGCTCTATTTAGTTTAATTACTGCTGATGGAACAGGGCTCGGCTCTTTTGTTAAGCTATACAATTATCTTACCAGTGGGGGTGGGTGATATATAAGGCACAAAACACAACAGGAGAATAGGAGCTGTGGTGGCCCACTGGAAAGTCAAGCCATTTCCACCACATATAACTGAAACATGCTGAAGTGGGGTTTTTGTTCCTCTTAAACCAGATTACTCCTCATACTTCTAGATCCATTGGGAAACATACGAGGTGATATCAAGAAGTAATCGAGGCTAATGGTACTAGCTTGTGCTATTCTGACCACGTGCGTCATCGGGTCTGCGTTTTAATCACGGACAGCAAGTTAGAACAAAAAGCAAACGTGAAATTCTGCTTGATACTGGGCTAATCTGCACAGAGATGTTTGACATGACCTGCGCTTGCGTCCGAGGTGTTTTGAGTGGTTCAAGAGCGGAAGAACATTTTTGAAGGATCAGGAAGACCTTCGACAAACGTTCATCATCTCGTGCACATTGATCGTCAGAGAACAATCCACGTGATCTCACTTCTGCAGCCGCCCTACTCGCCAGATTTGTCTCCTGCGGAATCATCAAGACTCAGCTCTAAGGTCTCCGATTATTTAGTGAGTTATTACTCACAATTTTAAAAAAGTGGGGACAATGTGCACATTTAAATTAAAAACTGAATGCAATGATCTGCAAATCTCATAAGCCCAGCGGTGGGCGGTCACTGTTAGCAAAGCCTTCTCTGCTGGCCTAAACACTATCAGAAGCACTGACCTACATTTACAACCTAAATTATAATATTTGTTCCATGAAATTGTATTAATTTATTCCCAACAGTTTATTATCTTCATTTCGAGGGTTTCTAGAAGAGAAATTGATTTGGTCTCGGACATAAAGTACAGACCAAAGGTTTGGACACACCTTCTCATTCAAAGAGTTTTCTTTATTTTCATGACTATGAAAATTGTAGAGTCACACTGAAGGCATCAAGGGCTATTTGACCAAGAAGGAGAGTGATGGGGTGCTGCAGATGACCTGGCCTCCACAGTCACCGGACCTGAACCCAATCGAGATGGTTTAGGGGGTGAGCTGGACCGCAGAGTGAAGGCAAAAGGGCCAACAAGTGCCAAGCATCTCTCGGGGAACTCCTTCAAGACTGTTGGAAGACCATTTCAGGTGACTACCTCTTGAAGCTCATCAAGAGAATGCCAAGAGTGTGCAAAGCAGTAATCAAAGCAAAAGGTGGCTACTTTGAAGAACCTACAATATGACATTTTTCAGTTGTTTCACACTTTTTTGTTATGTATATAATTCCATATATAATTCCACATGTGTTCATTCATAGTTTTGATGCCTTCAGTGTGAATCTACAATTTTCATAGTCATGAAAATAAAGAAAACTCTTTGAATGAGAAGGTGTGTCCAAACTTTTGGTCTGTACTGTACTTAAAAATACATTTTCCAGAAAAGCTAGACATGGTGAGAAGGTCGGCCAACCTCGAAGCTAGCTAGCTTGTCTCAGCCAGGGAAAGGGTTTGATCACCACTTCCAGACCAGTGAATACGAGCGGTACCACTGGTTTAAAGTCTCTGAGGAGCGCTGCACATTATGAGTCTGCATCTCTGGTGAGTAGGTTGTGTTTTATTTCGATTTTTGATGTTTTTGTCATGTGATTAGACAAATATTTGTTCTATACTGCTCCAGATGATGTAGGTGGCACAGTTGAGGTTGTGGTGTAGAGGTTTGGAGCTTGCTTTAGTAAAATGCTCTTCACCCTCCATATGTGAAATGCCTCTCAGAGAATGCCACGTGTTGTTATATTGCATTTTTGTATTGTATTGATGGTTTCTATAATTGCGACGTGATAGTGCTGGTATTAAGAGGTGGATTAAGTCGGGTACGTCCCCACTGAAGGCCCAGGTACCAAATGCACGGACCGCCACTGAAAAAGTCCATATTCCGTTCACAATAAAACAGAACACATATCGATTTTTTACAACTGAAATAAAATGAATTATTTCACGAAAAAAAGAAACATAAGGTCATTTTAAATTTGACAGTGAAGCTCTTCCCATTTTCACTTCTGAAAGACTTTTGCCTTTCTAATATACATTATTTATTCCCAATCATCTTACTGATCTGTTGTCCTCATTTAATCGCAAAATGTTTCATCAAATGTTTAAATTGAATTAAACTTTTTCCAAAGTTTTGTTGCCCCGTCCCAATTTTTAGAGACGTGTTGCAGCCATCAAAATAAAAAAAAATAAAATTTTTGTTCTATTGTAAATAAAATGTGGATTTTTGAGATTTTTAAATCACTGCATTCTGTTTTTATTCACATTTTACACAGTGTCCCAACTTTTTTGGAATTAGAGTTTAGTGTATATCCTACTAGCACTATGCTCTCTGTACAGCACTGAACCGAATAAAGATATATTTGTACCTTAAAAGATAATAAATTACAATTAAACACTTTTTTGATAATATAATTGACTTTTTTAACATGGAGCATCCACTATATAAGTTCTCTTTCTAACTTGTTTCTATGGAAAGAGTAACATATTAGAAATCAAAATACTTGGCACAGTGCATTCCTTTCTACATGGATATCTCAATAAAAAAAATAAAAGGTTATTATTATTAAATACAATGCAAATAATACACTTAACATTTAATTAGTTCTAGGCTGAGTTCTGTGGCACAGCAGTCATTATAAAGCACAAACTTTATAATTACGCCCAGAAGGATTCTTTTTTTTCATCTTGGCCACCGATGTGTCTGAGCAGACGCCAACAGTTGTCAGGGAAACCTAGCTGCTGGTTGCCTCATCCGTCATCATTCAGCCGATTTTTTTTATATAAGAAATATTCAACGTAACACAAAGCACAAGATCTAATCCTTATACGTCTCCTTACAATATTAATGTGTTGATAACCAGAATATCAAACAGGAAGGACACTGCTTCACTCTTCTCAGGTCTTTTTACTGTTCTGTGCAATTGATGGATAATTTGGATGATGGAAATGTGGCTAATAGTATTTTATAAAAGAATAATTGGAAAACAAACAAAAACTACGATTTTATCATTCAGTTTTTTACCTCGATTGCAGCTACGACACTATCATCAGCTTGTTTTTCCTAACCCCACACTGTAAAAAAAAAAATCAATAATTCTTCAGAGAGAACTCTAAGAAACCGTGAATTATGTGTAGTATCAGATGTGTTGACAGTGCAACAATTGCATTTTAAAATGCCTACAGCGATATAAGCGTGCATGGCTTTAAAAGTCGCAAGTGCATAAGCATCACGTCGCTACTTTGCTTGTGAAACAACGAAGTGGAAATGATGACAATGAAACCTTTAGGCTCCAAATATACAGACAGTGGAATCCTTTTAGGACCAGGAGTAAACTCTGATTACAGTTAGAAAGCAGAACATTATGATTAAACCGATGCAATACGCCTCCGGTGGCTACTGTCATGTATTGCAGGTACTCACAATAGCAGTCAATCAATTCAAGTTTATTTCTATTGCGCTTTTCACAACAGACATTGTCTCAAAGCAGCTTTACAGAAATCAACGATGTGTATTTATCCCTGATGACTGTGGCAAAACTACCTTAGATGTTATGAGGAAGAAACCTTGAGGGGAACCAGACTCAAAGTTTGAGTGAGAACTAACATGAGCACTGGAATGTAAGATTGTAACTTTCTACAGTCGTATACGGTCATTTGTGGCTATAAAACTAGGAGCTACTGAGCTCAACATTTGCGATCATCACAGATCCAACATCAGCTTCTCCATGCCAGAGCCTTTAAACACTTCAGGAGGTCCAATGTCAAAACTCCACACATGTAGTGGGATCCAATTGGCACTGGTACGTCTCTAGATGGTTCGGGATGTTTGCGAGTTCGGCATCTACTTCTTAAAAAGCAGCAGCGGATGCAACTGTGGGCGGAGTACACTTTTATTATAAGAACTAATCCAGAATAAATTATTAATCCAAAACAGCAGAAGGAATCAATAATGAAGAGAAAACTCATTAATCAAGACAAGAACCATTAGACGTGACACGATCGAAAACAAATACGTGAGAGAACCGATAGCAAAACAAGGTGATGACATTACGTGAATGAAAACAAACGTGACACTCAAAACATTTACATGTGGAGCATGAGCACAGAGAATGAGCAAATCTTAGATCCTGTGGGGAAACAAAATGTGCCCTTGAAAGATAAAAAAAAAATTAGTAAAGAATTTGCTAGAAAGACTGTTTAAATGGAGCATCATGATATGTATCTGCATTGAAGTAATTTACGAAAAGCAAGAATGAAGCAGGAGATTTTTAGTCTCATAAGCCAAGATATCGAATGCTTCAACATTGAAAACCAAAATAAATTCAAGCTCATGCGTGGGTGTAACCAATCATCTGGCTCGAATCCCATTGAAAAAATTATGGGGATTTTTGCAATTGGATTTCTACATACAAAATGAATTGGAGTCAGCTGGCGGGACAATGAGTCCAAAATTGAACCAGAACGCTGTAAAATAAAACACCATGGACGTCATGAAGCTCTAAATTGCCAGAAACTAATTTGAAACAAAGTATCAGTGGTGTTGATTGACATATTTAAATCACTAACTGGCAAAACAACACTTCGCAGCTAAATCGCATACACACCATCCTGTACTGCACCTCTCAGTTGAAGGTCTTATGCAGTAGATCATGAAACTTTATCTGTTCCTCCAAAAAAACAGGAAGTTCACCAGCTCACCCATAATAGACGAGCGGAAGATTTGGGTTACAACCTCTTTAACAGCAATGCTCAATAGTTCATTTATTATTCAATGGCTCTTGACAAACACAGCAATACAGTGGCCACGGCACAGTATGTATTTATTCGGGGCATTGATGAAACATTCACCGTTGCTGAGAAGCTATCTACTTCACAGTTTGAAGGGCAATAAAACTGGAAAAAGAATCCTTTTCCAGGGTTGGCAAAGATCTTCATGTGAAATGAGAAGAAACGGAGGGCATGGGAGGAAAGGTATTTAGAAGAATGTTAGAATAAACAGGCGCTCAAGATGTGTAACCATTTTACTCTAAGGAAGAGAGATGATTGTTTGGTCGTGTGAACTCGACCCAATGACGTTCACCAAATAACTAACGGTTCTGACACGCAGAAATGTCAAATTCTGAAATGTCCTGATTCTGAGCATTGTACGTAGCTTACAGCACCTACTCACACATCATCTGACCCAGGTGGCTATATCACAGACGATTTAGAGACTGCGTTAATTATAATCTTGGAGGTAATCCAAGAAGCTGCACACTGAGCAGCCACAAACCCTGCGCACGGTCTCCGGGGAGGACCGAGCGTATCGGCAATGCTGCTGTGACTTTGATGGGAATTAAATGAAACACACTTGTGTGCTCGTTTACTCCAGGGTAGGAGGAAATAGGTATTTTTGATCAGAACATTGGCGATTGAAAATATTTTTTCCCTCCTTCGCTGTAAAAAAAAAGGAACTGCATTACTCGCTCAGGCCCTTTGACCTCTAAGTCTTAGGGAGGGCCTGTTCACATATCTGTAGTGAAACCATGATCTAATAACAAATGTGTTTTAAATGCAACAAGGCGTGGCGAGAATTACGCAGGAGGCACCTTTCGGGTTGCGCACCACCTGCATGTGAATCGGTGGAATGCGGCGTGTGAAATAAAAAGCACGTGCCAAAAAAACTAGTGTAAGAAAAAAGTTGCCACTACAGTGCTTTTCTGGGACAAATGGAAGGAAGCTGAACAATCGCATTATTGATGCATGTGATGGACAAGTGGTTCTGCATCATAAAATATTACATCCTGCATTTGCAATATCAGAGTTCAAACCTAGATGACACCTGCTCTCTCGCTGGAAAATAGGTCCTACATCTTGCTATCAATCAGAACGTCACTGTTTACCAAGATGTTACATGATTATGCTGTCTAAATGCTATTTAAATAGGTAGACAGACAGACAGACAGACAGACAGACAGACAGACAGACAGACAGACAAATAGATAGATACGAGTTGGTATCAAAAAGTTTCAAAACTCGTTTTTTTTTACAGGAAAGTACTTTATTTGTCTAAGTTTCCGCACCATCACTTTTAAAATAGTCCCCTAGCACAGCATCACACTCCTCCCATTTCTGGATTATGTCCTGGAAGTCTTCGTCTCAAAACGTCTTAAACACCTACTGTGATTTATTCTGGATTTGTCGCAGTTTTATTCAGAATTTCATGTTTGTTGTTCATGTTCATGTTCTAATTTTCTGTCCATGATGACGTAGTAACGCACGTGGGTCAGACCACACACACACACACACACACACACACACACACACACACACACACACACACACACACACACACACACACACAGATTGGACCGAAAAAGGCTTGTATTTTGCTATTACACTGATTTCGGGGCATTTGACTATTCATAGAATCTAAGGGAAAGCATGGTGGCACAGCAGGTTTTTATGCTCCAGGGTCTTGGGTTTGATCTCGAGCCAGGAGGTAGATTGGCTACCCCAAGTGTTCTGCGCATAACCTCCGGATCCACCAGGAGAAATAATTTAAAGATGAATAAACGAAAGTAGGACAGAATCCTGATTTCATAATGAGTATGTACTTTTATTTTCAGCTGACGGCAAAGTAAGGACACACGGAACTTTAGTCTATAATAAACTCAAATTGCTTACAAAAGCAATGCATTGGATATTTACTGCATCACTTTATACAAATGTGAGCTGTACAAATGCATTTCCAGCACAGATCTAAAAGAGATTTAACAATATTTTGGGCAGATGGTTCCATGCACCCAGAGTACTACTTGGACATTCCAATGATTTGACTCCATTAAAACATCAAATCAGTGAACCAGGAAAGGGCTAATAATTCGCTGATCAGGAAAACCAGGTGTATTAGAAAAGAAAGGTGCACACCACGCTGGAACCTGAGCATCTGAACACTTTCTCACTCTCACTGTGGAGCACTGATGTCAGCAATTCACCGATCTAAAGAATCAATCCAGCACTCCATTACTCCATTCCTGAATCACTAAAGCTGACGAGGTGTCACGGCGGCCTGCTACATCCGCTGGGACTCTGCTCAGCAAACAAACCTTTAGCTCTTATCTGACCTCATTATTTGACCACTTTCTCATCGGGAAAAGTGTCTCGGACTTTGTTTAAAAAAAATCCTTGATTTCTTTGAGATGTGGATGGAATGATCGGTGACGGACAGCTTCTTGTACTGAGGCGGCATGCAAAATAGGCCATTCCCTCTGTCCTTCGTATTCTAGTCACAACACAAGGAGATTGTCACCATGGAAACTAATAGCATATCTTCCAGGCGGCCGAAGGAGAAAAGGCAGACTTCAGAGTTAGCGACGTTAGTGGCATATGCGGCGTTAGCTCTCTGAGATAAAGTCGACATAAAAAAAAAAAAACCTTGCAGATGCCACTTTCGCATGATTGGAGATCGCGCAGTTGTTAAAGAGGGCCGTGTGAAGATCGAGTGCGTGCCTGCAAGTGGGTTTTCCTGTAAATGTCTCACCATTTGAGCTCAAATAAAGAGCCAATATACGCAATGCACGCTCATCACTTAGCTGGCTGAATTAGAATTACACGAGCAGAACTTTACTACATGCCTCGAGGCCTGTTTGTTTTCTAAACGGCGTATCATGTTCTTAATTCTGTGCAGACGAATGTCTCCAGAGTAACGTGTGCAGTTTAAAAGCAAGAAGCCACAAGAGGACGTTTGTAAGAGTGATTTTTTTTGTTTTGTTATTAAATTAACTAGGAATCGCACAACATACTGGCCATTACATTGACGATTTTGTGCTTCCTTCTAGATCTGCACAGAAATTACAGCCAACGATTACCATTTTCTGTAAAATCCTGCAGAGAACATGAGCACAATTTGCAGAGTATTTATAGCCGCTAAACCTGGTGACATTAATAAAACGAAAGTGGACCTATGTCAGGTGGATGTTTTAGAATTTTCTCTTTGCCTACAGAAATAATTGGCTTTAAAAAAATCTGGACAATTAAAACTTTTTAGGTTGTAATGAAAGAAAATTTTAATAAATCACCATCAACAAGTGTCCTCACAAAAGGCTCGGAAAGGGTTGAGACAGGTCAATAATTAATATGCAACCTGGCACTACAGTCTGGGGGTTTTTGGCTAAAAAGTGCAAAGCATCTGCACCTAATGGCTATATATGCCAGATTTATTTTTTTTTCCCTACTAGCTTTAGACATTTGACAAGTAATTATGGCCCATCAATGCACTTGCATCTTTGCAAAGGGGCCAGACGCAGCAAGAGCAGAATATAAATATACCTTGAGGTCCTAATAATGATACCATGGTCTGTAAGCTGTCAAGGGCCGTGATTGTTTACCATGCCTCGAATGACTGTGCCGAAGTAGCAGTATCACTCATCCTATTATTCTTCGGGTATAAAAAAAAAAAAAAAACCTCTAAGCACCTTTTTTTTTTTTCTTCTCCATGTTCTAATCCTCTACTTCTCAAAGCTGATGGAAGGGGAAACACACAGATGTTTCTTATTAACCGGCCACACTGAAGAGCAAAACAGACACCTGAGGAGACATCCACGCCTATTAAATCTATTAAAATGTGACCAGATAATTCCTGTTCCATCTCTATTCAGCTGGACAACAAGAGGAGAGGTGCTAATGAGACCAAGCCCCAGATTCAGTCCAAATCACGGTGCTATATATATATATATATATATATATATATATATATATATATATATATATATATATATATATATATATATATATATATATCTTTGACAGCTCCATTAATTTTGATGTAACGCCATAGCATTGCTTTTACGACGCTTGCCTTTTTTTACGCCTGGACGTGTGACCTGCATGTCGTCTTTGCAGACGTGAAAAAAAAAAAGAAAAAGGGAGGAGGACCTCAAACTGGAGGGACACTTAGCCATGCTGATTTATCCCTCCGAACACTACTCACGTCAAGAGCAATCTTCTTGTTGTCGTTTGGATTTACAACTAGGTCTGCTCTCTAGGATCACGTCTCCAAACCACATTAGTGTTAAAGAAATAGGTTGTGAAATGAGCTAATAAGGAAGTAAAGGCCATGGACATACTCATGCTAGCATGCTTAAATAGGATATCCCTTTGGGAGATATAGAACCGAGTTCTCAAAAATAAATCTGATTCTCTGACGCACCAATGACGCAGGTAAGGTAAGGTAAGGTGAAGTAAAGTAAAGTATGGTATGGTAAGGTAAAGTAAATAAATATAAAGTCAAGTCAAGTAAAGTTAGGTAAAGTAAACTAATGTAAAATAAAATAAGGTAAAGTAAGGTAAAGAAAGGTAGGTTAAGGTAAAGTAAAGTAAATAAATATAAAGTCAAGTCAAGTAACGTTAGGTAAAGTAATGTAAAATAAAATAAAATAAGGTAAAGTAAATTAAGGTAAGGTAATGTGAAGTAAGGTAAGTTAATGTAAAGTAAGGTAAGGTAAGCTAAAGTAAGGTAGGGTAAGGTAAGGTTAGGTAAGGTCAGGTAAGGTAATGTAAAGTAAGGTATGGTAATGTAAAGTAAGGTAAAGTAAGGTAAGTTAATGTAAAGTAAGGTAATGTAAAGTGAGGTATGGTAATGTAAAGTAAGGTAAGGTAAAGTAAAGTAAAGTAAAGTAAAGTAAAGTAAAGTAAAGTAAAGTAAAGTAAAGTAAAGTAAGGTAATGTAAAGTAAGGTAATGTAAAGTAAGGTAAAGTAAGGTATGGTAATGTAAAGTAAGGTAAAGTAAGTTAAGGTAGGGTGAAATAATGTAAAGTAAGGTAAGTTAATGTAAAGTAAGGTAAGGTAATGTAAAGTAAAGTAAAGTAAAGTAAAGTAAAGTAAAGTAAAGTAAAGTAAAGTAAAGTAAGGTAATGTAAAGTAAGGTAAAGTAAGGTAAAGTAAGGTATGGTAATGTAAAGTAATGTAATGTAAAGTAAAGTAAAGTAAAGTAAAGTAAAGTAAAGTAAAGTAAAGTAAAGTAAAGTAAGGTATGGTAATGTAAAGTAAGTTAAGGTAGGGTGAAATAATGTAAAGTAAGGTAAGTTAATGTAAAGTAAGGTAAGGTAAGGTAAGGTAAGGTAAGGTAAGGTAAGGTAAGGTAAAGTAAAGTAAAGTAAAGTAAAGTAAAGTAAGGTAAGGTAAGGTAAGGTAAGGTAAAGTAAGGTAAGGTAAGGTAAGGTAAGGTGAGGTAAGGTAAGGTAAAGTAAGGTAAGGTAATGTAAAGTAAGGTAAGATAATGTAAAGTAAGGTAAGATAAGGTAAGGTAATGTAAAGTAAGGTAAGGTAAGGTAAGGTAATGTAAAGTAAGGTAAGGTAAGGTAAGGTAATGTAAAGTAAAGTAAGGTAATATAATGTAAAGTAAGGTAAGGTAAGGTAATGTAAAGTAAGGTAGGGTAAGGTAAGGTAAAGTAAGGTAAGATAATGTAAAGTAAGGTAAGGTAGGGTAAGGTAATGTAAAGTAAGGTAAGATAAGGTAAGGTAAGTTAAAGTAAAGTAAGGTAAGGTAAAGTAAAGTAAGGTAAGGTAAGCTGACAGCTAAGGGTAAATACAACATGGTATTAAATGAAATATTGCGACATCTCAGGATTTTTAGGCATGAAGTCTGCATGCTTCAGTATCTCACACTGCTGCCAGAGCAGGTAATCAGGGCAGATTAGTACGTCTGTCTGAGTTCTCAATACCTTTGTTTTTTTTGTTTTTTTGCTTGAAGAAATGTTGATTTGTTGAACTCTTGAGACCTTCAGTGCGATCGTGAATCCGGAAAATTATGTAGAGGATCAGTACAAGGTTCTACAGCCATTTCCGCGGCTCAGTGCAGTCATTATTCACCTACCAGCAAATAAATATGTGCCACTCTTAAAAAAAAAATTAAAAAGCCCACAAAAGTAAAAAAAAAAGTAAAAAAATATTCAAACTAAAAAAAAAAACCTCCTAAAATGACTCAATGCACCGAAAATCAACTTTTAAAGCAGCATTTTCAATAAATAATTATAGTAAATATGAGCATTTTTAGCCCCCAGCAAGCACAGAATATGTGCACATACTGTATGAGTTGCAGTTACATCCTGAAAGCAAAAAAAACTAGTATTAAATCGGACTGCGTATATTTTCCAGTCTGATTCGCTGAAGCATCTCAGTGTCATGAACATGCGATGACTGACATGACATGGATCATGCCTGTGAATGTAGTGCATAGATTCCGTATATTTGCCAAGCTTGTAATGTAATTAGAAGAAATTTGTGTCAGTTACAAAGAGGATGTCAGTCCTGGATACTGTATAATATTTATTGGTTTAAATCAGGGGTCCCCAGACTTTTTTCTGTAAAGGCCACACAATTTTTCCTTTGTTTAATAGGGGGGGAGTCGATCTGTAACAGAAAATGACATGGACCAAAGTGACTACCAGTGTTATTGTGGAGATTTTATTATTTTAAACGTATTTGATATGCCTCCTATTGTGATATTAGTGTATTACTTTTTTCTGCACCGTACAGAAGAGCTATATCACCTATTACAAGAGCATAATTAATATCATAATGACATTTTTTCATATATTGCTATTAAAATCAAAATATTTAAGTACTTATGAATATGCATGAGATAGGTGGGTGAATCTAAGAAATAATTACGCTATGTTAACTAGAGGTTACCCGAGCTAGGTTGAATCGTACTTGCCGATAACCGATTATTAAACTGTTTGTTTTTTCAAAATGGATACTGGATAAAAAAAATACAAACACTCCATGTAAAATAGTACTGAACTTTATTACAAAAATAAAAAATGTAAAGCCAGTACTGAATCATGAAAATGTGCAACATCAGTGATTCTCCTCTAGAGGCCGCTCTTGTAGTGACAGCGGACTAGAAACCCGGAAAAACTATCAGCATGGATTAGCCGATGGTTCCAGCAATCGGTATCTCTTTTAATAACTATGGGGAAATTTTAGTTTAAAAAGGCAAACTTTATCATCAAATACAGATATGATGTGAGTAAAACATATATTCGAAATTACATTTTCAAAATATGTCTCTGGCGTTGTTTAGAGCGACGTTCCAAATGTGGAAATGTGACGTAGTTTGGGGACCCCTGATTTAAGGGATGCCATGGTTCAGTACAGGACCTCGACTCTACCACTATAACGGTCTTGGATCTTACTCAACCTACTGTGAGTACTCTTTCCAGATCAGTGACGGCAGCAGCGGAGACCAGTTTCTGGGCATGGCTTCAAAACCAACCAGTCGGCGGAATTTGTGTAGATCCGCTCCTAGAGGTCAGACTGAATTGTGTTTGCTGGCTTGTTACGTTACAGGATCTACAGCAGGAGTGCTAATGGATTGGATTCTGCACTTGCCTTGCCCAGAAAGGCAGTAAAAAGGGTGCTAAGTGGCAAAGGAAATTATTTTTTGTTTGCCTCATTAATTGAGTTACAGTGATTAAGCATGAAGGCTGCCCTTTAATGGCCTTGGCTAAAGGTGTGTGAGCTGCGAGTAGTAAATTGGCCACAGCTTATGCGAATGTCTGGACTAAGAAACGCTGTGACCTATTTATGATCAAAGGTGTGATGTTCTTATTCGTAAAGATATCATAGCCCTTTTTAACAAAACAGTATGTATGGCATACTCCTAAAACGAGTCCTATTACAGCATGCAACAGTGCACAAACAATGAAAACTCGTGAGTCAAGATGCAAGTTCCCTGAAGCAAAGCCTGTAGAAGTGTGTGCAAGCTGACTGATGACTCATGTAGGCCATTTGTTAACCAATTAGCAAGTGTATGTTGGTGCATGTAGGTGTGCATTTGCATTTACCAGGGTGTCCTACAATACAACTGCCATCTGTATCTGTATTCTGAATTGTACGAGTGCCGACACAGAAAAGTTACAATATTATCCACATCGTTACGGGAATCAAATCCGGCAGTAGATCTGCCAGCATTGTTATGTGTTCTTTTACAGTTTCTCAGCCTCAGCTACATCACCAGGATTGTTTGTACCTGGCTACGATCAAAGGTGGAAAGAGTAATAAAATGTTCTATTCAAGTAAAAGTACTGTTACATCAATGAAACTTAAAAAAAATCTACTTAAGTAAAAGTAAAAAGTGTAATATTTACAGAGTTACTATTTAACAGAGGGGGTATGGGGCATATATTGCATGACCCGAGTCTAATGTGAGCACAGAAAAAAAACCCTCCTGTTATAATGTCATGATAACGAAAGAAATCGCAAACGCAGATTCGGTATTCAGACAGCGAGCGCACGCATTGAACGACTTTCGATTCGATGGCATTTCGCTTTCAGCTCATCAATCAATCAGTGCAGTCGTTTCCAGGTCACGATTTTCCCCCCTTTATTTGTATTTATTTACTAAATAAATAAAAAGAAATAGGATTTAAAATGTAGTAAAGTACAATACTTATACCATACAATAAACACTAAAGTCAAATTACAGATATTGAAAACTACTTTAAAATGTAGAAATACACAAAAACTACTACTACCATTTAAGCGAGTAAAATGTAATTAGTTACTTTAGACCTCTGCCTATGATATACACCACAACCCAGACCAGGTGGTTACAAAGGACAACTGAAAAGACATTAAATACATTGTGCAGCGACTATTAATTTTTCCCTGCAATCTTCACAACTGATCGCTCACATGTGCACACAATAAATCCTTTTTGTCTCGATCTTTAATTGGAAAAATAATTACGTAAACAAAGAAAATGTATTCGCTGCCTCCTATATGTATCTGATTGGAAAACATAACCTGTTTATTCTGAATAACGTGTTTATATTCCGTTACATTCGCGCATTTTGGTAGTTATCCTGAGCGACTTCTGACGATCTAATTTAGTCATCTCAGAGGAGAATGGATAACAGTCTTGCTTAAGGCATAACAGTGGTAACTTGGGATTTAAACTCACAACGTTCTGATCAGAAGCTCAACCACAAAGCTACTATTTCCCCTGACATATTCAGTTACATCCCAAGCATGAACATACACACAAGATATACTCTGTAACAAGGACAAAAAAAAGAATACTTATCCAGAGCCAAGGACATTTTGGTGCTTTTGTGCAAGACCCTCGAGGAAACCATTTAACACAGTTGCGATGTTCAAAGACAGACCTAATGGCCGTATTGTTAAACGAGTTTCTGAGCTGCAATTTTGGTGCTGATGTGGCAAATGGGTGTCGCTTATATCTAAAGCGCCATTGTGTGTGTTATCAGTCCGGCACACTCCTATTTGCTAACTCGCACTTTCAAGTTTCCCCTGAATAGAAAACGGAGCGACACGTTGGCATTGTCAGGAACGCTGCTTGCTATGTTTTGGCCCACTTTGCACCCGGGTGTCTTTGGACGAGTTTTATCAAAGTAGCACATTCTACCCATCCCCGCCCCAAAAATGTATCCCGACAAAGCTATTCTTTAGCTTTGGGATTTTCTGTGGCACACCTGATGACCTGTCTACCGAAAACAGCCCACCGTGCAAAGAAGGCCGGGTCCGGCGAATATATCAGCTACGTCGTCGCCGGTCGTGCAGCTTCAATTTGTCAAACACCAATAGCGAGTTCGAGATTTAATCCCCCGAATACGAGGTGGCTCTTGCTGTTGCCTTGTCGTTTGTTGATATGACAGCTGGAGAAATGAGCTCATGCTGAGGAATATAGGCAGTGTCACTCATCAGCGCTCCTCACCGTCCCCCAGCAATAACTCGTGGACTAGAATGAATTTCTCAGAGCGAGATTGTCACGTAAGGATGAGCCTGACTGAAAGTTTAAACTGCATTTCACCGCTTCCACACCATCTGTTCTGACTGAGGGAGTTCCACAGACATCCATATTCACCATGCACCGGCTTCGTCCATGAATAAGAACTGAATAATGCATAGCCTGCTCTTAAAATGATACTTTGTGCATGAAACTAAATGGATTCTTTTTTTTTTTTTCTTTTTTTTTTTAAACCATTTATGTAATTTTTTATAATTAATTCTGTTGGAATTAAGCACCTCTTTTGTTAGAATTAGACTTCTGGTCTGGCATTTTCCATTTTCCAAAAAAAAAAAAAAAAAAAAAAAGAGAAGAGAAGAAGGTTAAATATGGTGTGTGAAAGACTAGAAGAAGCAGCCAATAGTAGCAGCAACACTTCCTCAGGCATTCAACTGAAAGTAATAATAAATTTTCCAAGACACAGGTCAGAAGGAAAAAAAAATAAAAAATCCAACTTGTACTTGTATCCAATGTACTTCACATAATTAAAGGTTGGTAGAGGTCGTTCCGAAAATTTCCTATTTAGAAAAAGGAGACAAAAAAAAGCAAACCTTTTAGACAATTCTTGTCACTTTTTTTTTACCCTCGTCCTATCTAAAGGCTATTTCTCGAATAGAGGTAATCACTGACTAAGTCGATGGGCGCCCAATCACGAGTCGTTTTCATAAGTGAAAGGCGATTACTTGTCCGATATTATGCTCAGAGTAATTTCTATCAAAGGGAAAAACTGTTTTGGGGTGCAGATGAAGCCAGAACGTGGTAATGAATTCCTGCTGAAGCTGCTGCTCTGTGGAGTGGGCGTGTGATCTTCAACAGCAGGCAGATGGTGTGCTGGACAAAGAGCTGTCCAAGAATCTTTCAGTCCATTGTCCATTAATGTCGATTTCACTGGCAGGAGTTTCTCGAACACTGTAGCTGTCCAGAAGAAAACTTCTGAACACAAGGATCCATAACAAGAACCAGTGGTTTATAGGCCAGGGAATGGTGAAAGGCGCACTGTAGGTGAGCTACAGTATGCTATAAGTATCAAATGGAGAAAATGTGGACAAAAGCACCTTAAATATGTTTATAGCCCTTCACAAACAACTTGAAAAAGTATTTCATATTTAATAAAATCAGTGTTTTGTTTTTGTTTTTTGATTTAACAGAATATTTTATATATAACAAAACAAACACAAAACAATTTCTGTAGCTTTGAATGAAACTTCTGAACCTGTCTACAAGTATTATGAACCGCTCCTCATGAGCAAACTGCTCCCAATTTTTTTTTCTTCTTAATATTTGTAGTTTTATTGGAAGACCCATGCATTTCACTCCAGAAAAAAAATGGGTTGTCTTGAGATTTCATTGTGTCCTGCACAAATTTAAGGCTCCCTGTACCAGACATAGCAAAGCAGCCCTGAAACCTTATCCAGCCTCCCTCCATGTTTCACAGTAGCAATCATCCACATTTCTTTCAAAGCTTTATTTTAGTGTCTGTGAATGTGATTGAGCCTCACCCAAGAGCTCTGGTTTGTCCATCTCCCAGACGCATAAGGTATAAAGATTTAACTTTGAACAAACAATTGTATAAATGTACAGATGTTGTAAAAATCACATAAATGTTATTTTCATTGAAAAATCCTCCCTTAGCATGAATTACAGCTTTACACGCTCTCGCAGGGCAGTAGGTTGGTTTCTCCGAACATTCAGCTGAAATTCTTCGCCATGCCTCTTTTATTATTTGCCGAAGAAGGTGTTCTACATTAGTTGTATATTTCTCTCTGAGCACACTAAGATTTACTGCATCTTAAAATGGTACAAATTGTACAATGGTACAATGGAAAGTCAGAATGTGCTAAAAGAAAAGCAACCTGAAGCTGAGCTTGCATTGGGAAATGTACATTTAATTTAAATTGCATTTTGGCAGATTGCCTTCTCCAGAGCGACTTACATTTATCTCATTCATACAAATAAGTAGCTATGGGGTTAAGGGCCTTGCTCGGGGGCCCTGGATTGGCTACTAAGTGTGCTGGGGATTTGAACATGAACCTTCGGATCCAACGCCGCAGGCACTAAGCTCCCACTTTCCCATCTAATTAATATGCCTTATTCATGTCAACTGTGCAAAGGAGCAGCATTCCAATTTTAATTATGGTTTTTGCATGTAGATATCAGTTATGGTGCTATCATACAAATATTCTATACTATAATCTACCAAACAATGCCTGGAATTTTGGCGGAAAAACAAAACAAAATTGATTTGCGTTGCCCAACATTACACACGTTTCAAATATATACAACTAGTCTGTGTATATTGTCTACCAACAAGTAATAATATAAATTGATTTGGATGTAAATTGATCAATTTGGATTTTTCTTTGGTAAAAAAGAGCTCACATTAAAATGAACGACGTGAATTATTTAAATCGGTGATTCCGCTTTATCTCCCCAAGATTTATGCGGTTCACGGAAAATGAACTGGGGTCAGATGTAAAAAATGAATGACTTTTAAAAGATTTAGAAGGTATTTTAAGCACATGAACTTTACTCCCCTCCCCGTACTAATGATGAAGGCACTGATGGCTGGTGGTGATCACTAAAACCTACAAAAGAAAATCAGTAGCTCAATAATAAAACTATTAGGGATGAGCAATGCATTATTTCAGGAGGGATTATCAGTGGCAGAATAAGAATATGAGGCGAACTATAACCTGTTTAATTAAATTCAGCTGCATTAGTCATTTAGATTTTTAAATCTGTTTTAAAGCTGTGTGTCCTCTGAATACCAAACATGGTTTAAGGGAACAGATACAACACTTTCTGAGCTGCAATTTTGGTGCTGATGTGGCAAATGGGTGTCGCTTATATCTAAAGCGCCATTGTGAGGTCCCCAAACTACAGCCCTACATTTCGAAAGGCCCTCTGAACAATGCCAGAGACATATTTAAAAAATTAAGATTTTTAAATACATGTTTTACTCATATGATATCTGTATTTAATAATAAAGTGTGCCTTTCTAACAAAAAATTTTCTTTAATTATTAAAAGAGCTCGAGGCACCAAAAGTTGATTGCTGGAACTGTCGTCTATCGGCAGAAATCCATACTGATAGTTTTTCCGGTTTCTGGTCCGCTGTCATTGCAACAGTGGCCTCTAGAGGCGAAACACTGACGAGACATGCTGTTTGTGAGACGGTGCGCTGCACAGAGAGCACTATATTTATTTATTATTTATAATTTTGCACATTATGTAATTATTTTTATTAGTGATTTATATTTATTACCAAATTTTAAAGATTCAGTACTTTTTTTTTATTTTTGTAATAAAGTACTGTGAAGTGTTTGTTTTTTTTATCCAGTATCCATCTGTTTAATCTGTTATCGGTAAAATCCCTAATCGGTTGACCTCTAGATATTAACCTAGTCTAAGTATTTGTACTTTTTGATTTCAGAAGCAGTAAATATGAAAAAATTTCATTTTGATAGTGGTAATGCTCTTTTAATCGGCTCTATATCTCTCATTTGTCTGTTTGTTGCATATGTTGCAATAAACTAATCTATAATTAGGAGGCATAAAACGCCTCCAATTTTAAAAATACATTTAAAATCATAATAAAATCTCCAGAACCATGTGATTTTGTGTTACAGACCGACCCGCCCCCTATTAAAGAAAGGAAAAATGATGTGGCACTCACCCTGGTTCAAAGCATCTTATCCACAAGTGTTCAAATGAGCTTCACACCTCAACCTGAAAATACATACTGCAAATGCTGATGAAGGGTTCTGACACACAGGCCTCACTCTTTTCACTCCGAGACCCCTTGTATAGATCTAGTATGCTGTTTACAATCAATCGCCTCTCTTTCTTATCCAGAATGACCTTCAGGATGCTCCCCAGTCTGGCTTCATAAAAATGGCCTTTTGGGCTGTTACTGAGAAGCTTCACACTGTTCGACCAAACGATCTTGGCTTCTGAAGTTTCTCTTGACCTCTCGCTAGCCTTTGAAGAAGTCAATCAATCCTGTTCACCCTCACAAGATGAACACCACCACCCTGGTCATATCAGCTGGCATGCAGGGGGTTCATAACCAGAGCAGCCCCTAACCTACCACTCCAATCTACCTCAAAACACTTATCAAACCCTGTTCGGTACCACAATCCCTTTGAGCCACAAGCTGCGCTCAACTGGACCTGCAACCCCTCAAGACACTTTCATTAAAACACTATCCTGTTCCGGCACCCGGGTGGTTGAATAAACTTCCCCTGGCTGTGTGGAAAGACTGAATCACAGACTGTCCTTAAACTAAACACTGAAGACTTTCCGATTCACAAAGCATTTAAAGGAGCACCAAATGTACAGACGAGCATCTTGATAAAGCAAGGTTTATTGTGGGGTTTACATTTAGACGAGAGATTTACAGATCAGAATGTGGAAGGAAACATACTATTCTAAATCGTATATACAGTATTTGGACCAACGTTTTGAAACAACTTGAATTGACTCGAATACTCAATACAAGTCATACACATCCATGTCTGAGCACCAGCCATATTATAACCCTTTACATGCTGTTTTGCACACCTACAGCATTTTGTGCATATGTTATAAGTACACACATCGTTCACAGTTTTTGCACTTTGTACTGTATAACATACAATATATTGCCAAAAGTTTGCGGACACCTGACCTTTCCTGCTATGTCTATGTATTTCCTCTCCAAACTGTAACCACAAAATTGAAGGTACACGATGGTATCTTTGTATGAAGTAGCATTTTTTTTGGGATGAATTGGAACGCTGACTGCACCCCAGGCCTTCATACTGCACACTCCACAAGCACACTTCACAAAATCTAGTGGAACATCTTCCCAGAAAAGTGGAGGTTATTATAACAGCAAATGTTCAAAAAGAAGCGTACGAGTCCAATAAGACAAATCCCTTCTTTATAACATCTGTATCTTTCTGCTGTTCTCCTACAGCACTCATGGTGATAATTGTGTTTGTAAGTAAGTTAATTTGCTGTAACAGTTCTTCTGCTCACAGAGACGTGATGGACAAGATAGCGTGCCCAAACAAAGCACGGATTTACAGCGGATGCATTTCTGCATTAACACTTCTTTATAATTTGCTAAATCTAACAATTTATGATTTGCTCTCCTGTCTGTAATAAATATTGCTATTACATTGTTTTCTTTTTCAAATTAAAAACTATCTTTGATAATAATAAAACACTGTTCCGTAATCTAATCTAATTCACGCAGATTTAATTAATTAAAAGTTTCAATAATGAATATTCGGTGTACGGGTCTGTATTAAAAGCCATGCACATGATGTTTCTGTTATTAATAAATCATTCGCTTTTTTCATGACTCGATTTCTTCATTCTCCGAATCGTGGCACATCCAATCAGAGCTTGAGCTTGTTCTTTGTACACTTTACACTTTTATTGTTGTTTTGCCAGAAGCTTCTGCTTGCTTCCACTTCTGTCTTGTCATAGTTGTTATTTCTTTTCCCCCCAAAACTGTGTATCTGTCCTGTACTTCTCCCTTTAGTCTGTTTAAATCCTCCTGTTTCTATATTTAACTGGCACCTTTAAAGTACCTTTTAGACAAAGCCATGTTTTCCTCAGGGGCTTGTTTATTCGTTCTGTGTCTCCCGTTTTCATTTATCGGTTCTTATGTTTATGATTATACGAAACCATAGTTTTTCCTGTTGTTTGTTTGGGTATTGACCATTGTGCTTACAACTGGTCTTCACTTCTATATTATGCTTTTTTTCTGTACATTAAATCTGAATATAAAAAGTGAAACCCAGTTTTAAATGCTCAATCAGTGCTTGTTTAGAGAAAAATGAGAAAACCTTTGGTTGGAAAGATTGAACAAAGAGGAACATGATGTAAAAAAAAAAAAAGCACCACAAACGAGTCAAATCGAGGTACAACATTAGGTAATGATTAGCATAAAACTTTCTTTCGGCTTCTCTCGTTAGGGGGCGCCACAGCGGACCGTCCGCATGTTTGATTTGGCACATGTTTTTACGCTGGATGCCCTTCCTAACACAACCCTCCCCATTAATCCTGATTAGCATGTTGGACTGAAAATGTTAGCTTGATTACCCATTTAAAAAAAAAGAGCAATATTTTAATATTTACAAATCCTTAAAAAAATCAACCCATGAACTCTCCTCATGTCTGTCTGTTTTAAATTAAAACACATTCATATACAGTACAGCCACATAAGATTCATGTTCCGCCGTTAGACAAAGAAAAGCTGAAACAGCCGTCCAGCAACCCACAATTAAACCCGAATAACAGGACACCTCGTCCATCCGGAAGACATATTGACATTTTCCTTAAACGGCTTGTACACATGCTAAGCTGGAATCTTCCCCTGACCACTTCGGGGCTTGTTATAACGTATTTACGTTCGGTAATTGAAGGCAAATATGATTGCTCAGTCTGCGTGGCCTGTTGACAGAGCAGATGAGATGGTGATTCATTCCGAGGAACTATTAGATTATCTCATGTGCCATGCATTTGGCGGCCTTCAGAAACAAGATGAACTTGACAAGCGAGAGATTTGTCACAACCTCCTTATTTCCTGCCATGACTCCAACACCAATTAGCATAATTGGTATTAATTTCTTTTCCAAGGGATGGGCTCCCATTAACTCTACATGCATCAAGAAGCCCACAGAGGCATTTTGTGACATTTTGCTTTACATTCAAAGCGCAATATTTTAACCAAGCGACCCAACCCTGTTAATTACTTCCGCAGACCAAGATTTGAATTTACTATCCTTTGAGAGTTGTTAAAGAATGTTTAGAACAAGTTACCAAAGGAACATATTGGTTAAATATTGTTTTTTGGACTGCTCTTCAGTGAACATGATTTCCTGGTTCGGGTTTGTAAGTACATTTTGATTATAATTTATTGCTAATCTGATTTACCGTACATAGAAATAAAAGGTAGTGAAGAAAAAAAAGGTCACAAAGGAATAAGGACTGTTGGGACACCTTCGGAAACCGGTGGTTCGTTCTATGTAAATCCAGGAGCGCTGGAGTTTGAAATAAAACAGGAGAAAGCAATTAAAAGAGTCATTATGCCTTGGGTTCATGGAGCCTATTACACTCAAGGGAGCTGTTTTTCAGTCAATTATCAGTTGTTTTCTGAGGTGAACATGCACATCTCTAGTGAAATGATTGGTCCTTCGGCCATCTGCCACCACCGTTTCCTTGGGCTCAATGTGTCAAGAGAGACTATCCAAGAGGAATTCTGGCATATAACGCGCACTGGATTGAATAAAAACATGTTTAGCTAAACTGCTTATTACTTGAGGGGAAACACAAAAGGATTATATTCACGCTCTGCAAAATGGCGGAAACGGTGGCTGCCGTGTACGCGTCCAGTCTGTTGTTTTCCTGAGGTTGGAACTGACTTATTTTGAGGCGTATTCACGTTTAGCTGTCAAATACGAGAAAAGTACTGTACTAAGAACAAGGTTTGTGCGTCAGAATTATCCTAGCACTTAATACAGCCCTATAATCGAGGACCGTCTGCATAAAAAAGATTTTTCAGTTTATTTTCATGTAACTGCTTAATTCATCTTCCCCTGCGTCGTCCTGCTAGCTACAGCCACAAACTTTCTCCCGGTGGCGAGTATTGCTAACACTAACACAAAATATATTGAGCTCCTTGTAATGACAAGAGCTTTTTCTTCTCATGATGAATCACTCTGACCTTTACACACGAGGACATGAAGAGCCACTAGGCTTCTGTACTCTTAGATACTTCGAGACGCTCTTCAAAACACGGAGACGCTGTTGAGCTTGAGATAAAAATGTGCATGGAGAAAGCGAATTTTGAGCATGTTTTTCCAGTTTGAATGAATGAACACGGAAAGGAGGCATATTAGGATTACGACAGGACAAATGCTAGAAAACTAAATAAATACACTGACATTAAAAAAAAGCCTTAATGAAGGTCATTAATTCTTTAAAAACACCATTAACCAGGATCTAATCGTCTATCGTTAATAGAATCAACAGGACGTCCAGTAAAAACAAAAAAACACAACAAAACTTTATCAAATTATAAATCTAATAATATAATCCATTAAAACCGCTGCTTGTACACCCCCATGCCCATCCTTATAATAGATTTGTGCCAGACCATTTTTCTTGCTATTAATTAATAAAAAATATATATATAATACGTAAAATATTTGTAATCAGTTATTAATCATGTGTCACATGTCCCATGTACTCGTGGATTTCATGCGCAATACAGAAAAGAGTTTTTGGACACCTGACTGTAATTTTGTTATGTTATAATTATAATATAACCTGTTATAATATCACCTACTCTTCTGGGAAGGTGTTCCACTAGATTTTACAGTGTGTTTGTCGAGATTTGTGTTCTTCAGACACAAGGTTGCCCCCGGACTGAACTATGATGACGGTCAATGCTGCTATGTAAAGGACCATGGACCACTTGCTGAACTAAGATTATGCATCGCCAATGACATCTTGGGCATAAATGGCCCGATAAGTGGGTGCAGGGAAGTTCTGGCTTACACTGGTTTAGTTGCCCCAGGTTTGCTTATCGGGGATTAATACACACAATTCAGTATTAAATTTTTTTGTTCTATAATACTTATCTATGTTTTATGGTTTAGAGACAGTGGCTTCGAGTAAAAGACAGGAGGTGGAGCTGGAGGTAGCAGAGCTGAAGATGTTGAGATGTTCGTTGGGAGTGACGACGATGGACAGAATTAGAAATGAGTTTATTAGAGAGACAGGGCATGTGGGACATTTTGGAGACAAGGTGAGGGAGGTGTGATTGAGATGGTTTGGACATGTGCAGAGGAGGGACATGGGGTATATCAGTAGGAGAATGCTGAGGATGGAGACACCAAGAAGGAGGAAAAGAGGAAGACCAAGAAGGAGGTTCATGGATGTGGTGAGGGAAGACATGTAGGTAGTTGGTTTGAAAGAGGCAGATGTAAAGAAGGGTTATGGAGACGAATGAGCAGCTGTGGCGCCGCCTAATGGGAGAAGCCGAAAGCTGCTTGATATTCCGTAAAGCTGCTTTAAAACAATGTCCATTGTGAAAAGCGCTTTAGAAATAACCATGAACTTGTATCTAAAGAAATGAGCTATACAGCTATACAATTTTATTTGAAAATAAATTATAGACCTTTTGACACACAAGCTCCATTTTTTCTCCATTTAATGCTCATGTGGTTTAAGTTCACAGCTGCAAAATAAATGCTTTTTATCCCATCACTTCAAAACAAAACAAAAAAACGACTATTTTGAGAAAGCAATCAGAACCTGGTGGATTATTCAAACTCGACAGAACTGCTGTTTTAAATTAGAGCCGGGTTCATATAAGTAGGTGGGATATTGAATGAAGTGCATTATTAATATGATATGAAAAAGCCCCGTCTCTTTCTGACCTGCTTTAGCCCACAGGTGAATGCCAGTGATTCAAACCAAGTCTGTCACCCAGACAGGGGTAATGGGTTTGAATCTTCAACCCAGCTAATTCTGTGTTCCATTAATTACTGCCCCGGTCAGAGAAGACGCTGTGATTGTGGTTCAAGGACAAACTTCCTCCGGTTATTGAGCTGCTTTCTTTAGTGCCCTAGTGTACAGTTGCTCAGATTCAGTTATCCACAGTGTATTTATTAATGCAGGATTCATGCAGGTCAAACATATTTAACCATTTCAACTCTTTTTTTGAGGGGAAAAAAACAGGTTTATCAGCAAATGCGCAAAACCACAAAAAAGCAGTTTGAAACCGACGGCTGAAGGAACTGGAGAAAAACAGATCACTTCAGCCAGTGAGTCATTATCACCATGCTTTGATATTCAGCTCAAAGTAGTATAAACACTCCATTTGGCAACGCACAATACTAGTGATCCATGATATACACCACGCGACTATGGTTTGCTTTAAAACCTCCAATTTATTCTTCTCCTGGGCTAATCAGCATCACTAATGTAATACCCTTAATAAGAACGCCGTTATGTCCTGATCCTTGGTGAAAACGCTCCCCGGGGAGAAGAGCTTGACACTAAAGTAATCAAGCAAAGGTGAGGGTACGCAGTCTTTGTCCTTTACTTCTTCAAACTTTATAGATTTTGACAAAAAAATAAATAAATAAATAATTGTGTTTTGTGTGTATAACCTTTTGCCTAAACATAAAAAAAAAAAGTGTAGGTAATAATCGGAGCAAAGAATCAGATTTTACGTGTATATACAAATTCTGGCCTATTTGAAATTGCGTCATAAAATCTAATTATTTGCTCCGATTAATACCTACACTTTTTTTTTTTTGCCAACGCTTATATGCTCAGGCAAAGCGATTACACACACACACACACAACACACTTATTTTCTTCACGTCTCAGCAGGATAGCCGCCTGCACACACACACACACACACACACACACACACACACACGCACACACACACGCACACACGCACACGCACACCGGTGAATGGAATTATTTCATCCGCTATCCGTCGATTCCTAGAAATGCTTGTAATAACGCGTTAATTACGGCCGGCGCAGGAAAAAAACCCACCAGAAACGAGAGA
The DNA here is from genome assembly GCF_946808225.1 of Silurus aristotelis. NCBI lineage: Eukaryota > Metazoa > Chordata > Actinopteri > Siluriformes > Siluridae > Silurus > Silurus aristotelis. The sequence goes on along the minus strand of NC_139577.1, from coordinate 1,762,284 downwards.
CCTGTACACTCTGGCAAGAGAGATGGAGACTTGGCATGGGCCATGTGCAACACACTGGCACAAGTGACTAGAATGACACACACTTGATTTGTACACACACACACAATAAATAAATTGGCATTGCTGTTCAAGTGAATTACTGAGCAAAAGAGCTTTATGGAGAGGTTTTGGCTTTGTTGAGATGAACATTTATAATACATAGTTAACATGACTGCAATGCATTCAAGGCTGGAAATCACTGTCGTTTTTTTTTTTATATTTTCGTAGAACATGAAATATCATCTCAATGTTTATCGATGTGAGCTCTAAACAGCTGAGGAGAACAACTGACAGAAAAAGGAAAGAAGACATATACACACCAGCTGTTATATGTATAGGCTGTTCGAACAACTGTGTTTAAACACTTCAAACTTTGGGATCGTTCGAACAGTATTTTGATTTTTTGTTTTTATGCAGAAATTTTGTTCAAGAATTTATTTTCTGGACTTGGCAACCCTGGTTGTGCAAGCTAACTGACACATGAGGAGATGATTAATCTGTCCCTGCCCATCCCATCTGTCCATCTGATTTATGTAGACACTTCGGGCTCTATCTATTCTAATTAACTACAACCAATCTTTTAGACCAAAAGACATCATCTCTGTACACCGTCTTTGCAAATGCTGCATTATTACAACCAAATAAATGTTTAAATATCCAAAAGTGTAACAGCTATGAGGGTTTCTATGGGTTCATGCACTGACATCATAAAGCACAACCCGTACCTAAGAATAAAGAATGCGTTTCAAGTTTGATAAATATTCAAAACCAGGTCTCTGGCCAATCACTTGTGGTAGAGAAGCGAATAAAACACTCAGCTCTCAGTCAATTCACATGGAGATTTTGCAAAGGACACAATAAATCACTCTAAACTTGCAGTTAATAGTTAAAAGAGTATTCTTGATGCAAGAAATTTTTTTTTTCCCCCTATTATTCTATTTTTTTTTTTAAATCAGAGAAAAATGCTACGGTTCTTGGCTTGACACACGGCGAAACCGACGGCGTTCGCTATCAGCAAACTCCAGATTGCGTGCTGCATTGTGTTCACGGTCATATAGATAGTCGCAGGCTCGTTTTCCATAATCTCAAATTGACACTTATGTGGCTTTGTGCTTACATTTCCTCGAACACTTTATATGTGCATACACGGGGTCGAAGACTAATACATTTGCTGGTCGCCACTGTAGGGACGTCAACTAGTGTGGGTGATGGAGGTGAGGAGTCAAAGACGGCAGGCTTGATAGCGTGAAAAAAATATTTCAGAACAGATGAAGCCAATTCTACATGTCAACTGCACAGACGTGCAATTTTTGTGTTGCTTTGTATCGGTGCAGAAGTCTGTGCAATAACCCTTCACAGAGGAATACAAATGGAAATAAACTCCCTGCACTGTGAATTATGTGAGCGAAGCTGTGCGAAAAAATAAATAAATAAAATAAATAAATAAACGCTTAAGAGCCGTTGTATCGCACATCACCTGCTCAGCTTCAAATCAGCAAGGGATGCCAGGTGTTAAAACCTTCCAGACCCTGCTATAGATATCACATCCTCATTTAGGCTATTAAGAGCTTCCATGCTGTGTTGATTTGAAAATTGCCACAAAGAATTAACATTTTGAACGTTTATTAGACCGATTTAATTACATCCGTCTTTTGTGAACAGTGTGGCCTGGATTAAAAGGTAAAAAATAAATATTGTTCAAATTATTTTTAGAATCGATTTTCATGTTCTGAAACGCACAACCTTAACAGATTTGGTTGAAGGCATACAATTGCTCTAGAATACTAAAAATGTACAAACAGGCAAAATGCATAAACAATAATCTATTCATAATGTTTCCATCAAGCAGATGGAAAGTTGTGAACAAGTACGTTTTGCTAGCATATGCACAATAATGGATATAGGCAGCAAGATTTTTGTTTTTTTAATCATATTGTGCTTTTTGCTGTCGCCAAACCTTTTTTTTTCTTTACCCACGAATAATTATGCTCATACTGTTTGTGCACAGAATATACAATATCTGCACAGAAGTATTTGTGTTATGAAGGCACGCAATTGTATAAGACGTCTTCAAATACTGTAGCATGACCAAAACCTGTTCCAACATGACAATGCGCCTGTGCACAAACCAGCTTTATGAAGATTTGGGTTTGCATGGGGTTGGAGTGGAAGATCTTCTGCTATAGCGTTCTGACCTCAATCCTAATAAACACCTTTGGGATGAATTGGAACGTTGACTGAACCACACTCTGCACACACATCCTCAATCTGCTGGAACATCTTCCCAGAAGAGTGGAGGTTTTTATAAAGTTTTATATGGAATTGGATGTTCAAAAAGAAGCACTTATCAATCTTATGGTCAGCAGTTGACAAACTTGTGTCTCCTGTATAAATGCATTTACAGTTTTTCTCAGTTGCTTTGGCGCATAATATTTGCAAACCAGTAAGTGCATTTCTCAAAACAATGTGTACAAGCAGCACAACACATTGGATTTCTAGCAAAAGCCTGTATTATTCTAAAAAAAAATCGTTAGTTCATCTCTCAAAAGTAAGTATTTGTGTCAATGAACGTCTCATTGCCATCAGAATAACAAGTCCTTTTGTCATTGTTTACAAACACGATCATCAGAATGTTAAATGATTTTCTGATATAAACTACGGTTTGGGTTGAAACAGTCAGTGATTGAAAATGCACAAGGCTGAATTCCTTCTTTTTGGCATCTTTGAATTTCAGCAGCACAAATTTATTTATTTGTTGCATATTTGATTTATATTGATTGCATGAGACCAGACAGGATTCATACTTTTACTGTACTGTACTGGTGTTCGTTCTTTTCTTGGTTGTTCATCGATTTTCAGAATGTATAATTTTTTGTTTTGCTCTGTCTGTATTCTCAATTTGAAGGTTCACAAGATTCACCTTTGACCTGTTTTAGAGAACAAGTTGATCATTAGTTGATCTGATGCCGTTTACTCGACTTATGTCTGTTGTAAAGGTTATAAGGTTTTGGCATTGAAAGAAAAATATGCAAAAGCTGAATAAACAAGTACACTATATATATATTCAGTATCTCTTTAAAAAAAAAAGATTTTGAGACACAATAATGAGCGTGTAATACAAAATCTTTGATCACAATAAGACTACAATACTTCATACATTACACACTGACATCACTTCGATTAAATAAGACTAAACTGTCTGATTCGAACATATTCAAGGTTGAAATTGTTGCTTTATAGATTTCAGGTGAAATCTTAAAGCACAGCAGTGCAAAAGAACTCTTTGGCTTTGTTCGAAACATCTGTCTCTGTGTACTTACAACAGTTTTGCATCCAGCCTCAGGCTTTTATGCATATTCTGCTTGGCTTTTCTTATACATTGCCAGGCTCTGTCAACATTAATTTAGCTCAAAGTGTACTTCAAGGACACACTTTATTCCTTTGCTCTCTCATGGGGGGCATCAGGCTGCAAAAAGCAATCGATATCTTCCAGAAAAGAAATATTATAAAGCATTAATATTTTAGCATCACCTGCATCAATGAGGGGGGGGTTTAGAAATTGTCAAATATAGCTAAGCAGGTAGGCATTTAAGTCTCGAAAGCATTATACAAAGGAGATTTCAGAGCTCCCACGAGGCTGGAGATGTATGTTTTACCTCGACAACTCGGTACACTCCTTGAATAATAACCGGAATGGGTGTTGTGCATTCCTGGCACAGTTGTATAAATATCAGCTATCTAAGAACTATAATGGTTCGACTGCAACAAGAGTTCAACTTTAGACTGAAATTCAAGTAACTAAAAATAGAAAGTCCCCCGTTTTTACTGCTTTTGCGCAGGAGGTCAGCATGGTGCACACGCATTTCAGAAAGTACGGGCTTTTTTTCACTCCTCAGTCCACCTCATCTAAGAATCTGTAAAAGAGTAGTTTTGAACGAGTATAGCGTGAGAATGGGGCAGCATGACTCCTGCCCCAATTGACCTCTATTAGCACACAAGGTGCAGTAGCATTAATAAGTAAACAGAGCACTGACATTTCCACCCCGTGTTTGTCCAATATCGAGAAAAGCAAATTGAACATTGGTTTGCATTTGTCAAATAGGGACATTTTTTAAATAATCGGTCACTCGAACGCAGTACTTCAGCAGAGTTTTAAATAAATGCAGTTGTTTATCTCATATAAACTGTGTGACTATGAATTTCAAGTCCAGCCTCTTTTTTTTCTGCACACTGCTTAAATCCTGCAAAGTATGAAAAACACAAAGTACTTGCTTGATTGTTGGCACCAACTTAAAGCTGTCTGCCTCATCAACGAAGCAATCAAGGATGCTAAATAAAACCCCACTGTTTGCACGCTGATATGGAGAAGCACGTCTCTTGCAAGATATATCAGAGTAGACACTTTAGCAATTAGCCGCAGTGTTTAGAGCCATTCCATCAAAGCACTGCAATATTTATCACCTTTATAGCCAGCGTTTCAAACAGCAAACAGTGTTCTAATTGTGCCCGGGTTTTAAGGCACAGCTGCACGACCAAAGCCTCTTAGGGTTTATTTAATTTGTAATGAAAGTGGCACATGAAGCAGCGTTTTTAAAAAAAGGAGAGAGATGATACAGAAGGCATTCAATCAAATCCTCCCTTTTTGTACAGATCAGGGACAATGGTGCTTTTTCTACTCAGTCGATGAAAGAACAGCACATGGGGCCACACTCGGAGACGGCCCTTTCACTTTAGGCTTCAATCTGCACTTACACTTCAAGAGTTCAACAGTCAGAGGCTTGGAGTGTGTGAGTCATATGTGGGAAAAAGTGGGTCACATACACAGGTTAGACAGGAAAGCATTCTGACCCATCACTGAAGATTAGATAATAGAACTTGTTTAGAGTGATATTACGAGGTCATGGGCAAATAAATACACGAAGATAAGCGATAAAGCATCTACAGCTTATTATTCCAACATGCAAGATGTTACTGCTATACGAGGTGGTATCAAAAAGGTTCGAGACGGGTTTTGTAACACGCCGACAGATGGCAGCACAAGGCTGCACGCACAGTCACAGGGAGCACCGACCTTCATAAGTCAGTGTTCCAAAAGAAATCGTCTCGTATGCATCGGGAGCTTTGCAACTGATGTCACCGAGCTCTCCTCACACGCAAGTTTCTTGCCCGGAAACAACGTGATCTCAGTTCCGTACCCACCCTCCCTACAGATTTGGCTCCTGCAGACTTCGCTCTCTTTGCGGAGACCCAGCACAACTAGCAGACGCTGCTTGACACGCCTTGATAAGAAGACTTTCAGTTCACAGTCCAGAAGAAAGCTGGGAGCGCTGTATTGCTGTAAAAAAGGACTATATTGAAGGTGATAAGATAAATAACGTGCTTTATTATAAACAGAGCTAGTCTCGAAACTTTAATACCACCTCGCATAACTTTATGTAACCCGTGAAATGCCATTTAAATTCTGCAATTCGGCTTAATCTGTCCTCTTTGTTTTTTTATTTATTTTTTAATCTAAAATGATATCCCAAAAGCTGCAGCATCTTGCCAAGAGGCCACAGCTAACAATAAAGCTAATGAACAACAGTAGTTGTACAATAGAGACCTACAAAACAAAAGCATGTCTAAGATTAATTATAGGCTAGATTAATTTGCTAAAGTGTCGACTATCCTCTCTGGGGACTTTCAAAAAATAATTAGGATTACCAAATCCCGGAGAAATCCAGCAGATGACAGAATGGAGAAATAACAGATTATAGAATAATAATAATAATAATAATTATTATTATTATTATTATTATAAAAAGTGCATTTTATATGGGACACACTTGTTAGAGTATGTAAGCCAAATGTTAAAGTATAATACCGATTGACCCGTCAGTTGTTTAGGCAGTTTATCCTTCTTTTCTTTAATTAATAACACAGGCGTAATTTTTATAATCCGACATCTTAAAATGTTGTAAAATGACCCCCACACCACCCCACCCACCGAACCAACACACACACAACAAGACAAACAAAGTTCGTGACCTCAACCATTAGTAAATTGTGAATATACAAATGTCATTGTGTATATTTACAGCAGCGCGTCATCAGAGAAAGGTCAAGCATCTGAGTAAAACGGATCGCAAACAAATCGTGACTCAACCTCCAGCCATAACTACTGTGTAGAAATGAAACACATGGCATGTAAAAGAACACAAGGTGACCCCTTTCCGTTGTTAAAAGAGAACCGGTTCTATTGCTTACAGTTTGGTTTGCTGACGGCGCTGTACACGTTGCAGATAAAAATGAAAAAATAGAGACTGGTGCCCTTCTAATGACAATAAATTTCAAGGATCCCCCGCCCTTTACCTGGGGACAGAGAGAACGTAGACTCCAGAGTGGCAAGGTAATAAATTGGGGGGGGTTTATAAACTCCGCTTGTGTCATAGAAAGTGCTTTGATTAAAGTGTTAGGAAAAGATGCGGTATGAGGTTATGCGCTTGTGTAACCCTATGCACCATGCTTATATTTATATATAATATATATATGCATTAAACCTGTAGGCTTTAATTTATTTTTTCCATTGAAATGCTTGGTTTATTTTGATGTATAAAGAAACACGTTTATATCAGAATTTGAGAATGTATTTATATCCAGACAGGTCATTCTTTCGTTGGAGTGGCAAACAAGAGTCATCCGTACCTGACGAGTGAAACAATTATATGATTATAAATGTCCTAGGGTGAAATGTATGACTTTTTTTTTTTTCAATTAAAAAATATCACATCTGGCTAATTGCTATGGGGTCTAAAGTGCTAGCAGGTAAGAAAAGTAACACCACAGACAAAAGAGCACAAATCCAGACATTATTTGAGATTTTAATATTCTTCTTCTTTCAGATACTCCCATCAGGGGTCTCCACCCTGCCTTTTTTACAACAACCACCTGCATGTCATCCCTCACCACATCCATAAACCTCCTCCTCTATGGTGGCCCAACCCTCAGCATTCTTCTACCAATATATCCCATGTCTCTCCTCTGTACATGACCCAACCGTCTCAATTGCACCTCTCTCACCTTGTCTTCAAAGCGTCCTACCTGCACGGTCCCTTTAATAAACTCATTTTTAAATCCTGTACATCATTGTCACTCTGCAGCATCTTCAGCTCTGCTACCTCCGGCTCCGCCTCCTTCTTTTTCTCAATACCACTGTCTCTAAACCATACAACATCTCAGGTCTCCCCACAGTCCTATAAACTTTTCCTTTCACTCTCACAGATACTCTTCTATCACAAATCACTCCTGCTATCACTCCTTTCTCCACCCACTCCACCCTGCCTGCTCTCTTTTCTTCACTTTTGAGATATTGCTATTATTTATCAAAATTTAGATTAAAATGTTACCAGCATAACACAGACACAAAGCTCGAAATTTTGAAAATGAATTAAAATTAATAAAAAAAAAAGAATGGATTAACTCACCACCTACTTCCAGGTGTTTCGCAAAATGTTACGTTATCTCCATTAAAAACTGTCAAACCACAAAATAAATAATAATATATAAAAAAAAAAGAAAAAAAATTATATATATATATATATATGTGTGTTTGAAACCCCTTGAAGGGATGCAATGCTATAATAAAAACATGAAACAATCCAGATAAAGATATAGCAGCTAAAGCAGCCTTGTAAGTATCTCAACGCTACCTTAAGCACTCCTGGTATACCTTCAGGCAAAAGCAGCGTATGCTGTTTCTTTTACAAAAGGAAGCCTTTTTCAGCAGTTCTTCAGCCTTTCAACTGTCGGAGTTATTGAAAAAAAAAATTAAGACGCAGCATAATTTATCGTGTATAAAAAAAAAAAAAATTTAAAAAAGGGAAAAATTAAGAACAGCTGCTGGCTGTCATCAAGTACTCCAGTGTTTCTAAAAACTCCTGGCTGGTCGTACTGGGGTGAGGAACACAGAGAGAGGACAGAGAGACAATTCTAAAGCTCAGTCATGGAAGTCCAGACTCGTTCAGTTGGAAAAGTATTTACTGTGGCTCAAGTGAGAGGACTTCAGGGGAGAACGGATTATGAGTTCTTGGTAATTATAGATGACGATAGCTGGAAAGAAAGTGTCTAGACATAAGCCTATATGCCTCTAGGTTGTGGCTAGCTTCTATATGAAATCAAAGTCATTTTATATATATATATATATATATATATATATATATATATATATATATATATATATATATATATATATATATATATATATATATATATGTATATATATATGTATATATATATGTATGTGTGTGTGTGTGTGTGTGTGTGTGTGTGTGTGTGTAATTGTACTTAAGGGACGAAATGTTTCACTCGAGTAATTACGAGTGCTGTGCAGCGTTGCACCTTGCATCATGCCTTCACAAGCCTTAATGGATAAAACACCCATTCTGCCTGCTGGCTGTGTGAAATTTTTAAACACATTAATTAGACGTGTTTCAGGTTGCGAAGGGACAAATGGCAAACATTCGTAAGAAAAGAAAAAACGCCAGCACTGGCAAATTAGTCCTTTAGACATACCAGAGGCTGCGGGAGCAAAAAAAAAAAAAAAAAAAAAAAGAGAGAGAGAGAGAGCTGTAAGTAGCAAAACGAAGCTGTAAGCTGGAGCCACTTCGTCACCACCGCATATTCTCATTAACTCGGTCTCTTGTTGGTTCTAAAGAGCATGCTAGAGCATTCCTCTTATCTGGAACAAGGGCAAAGAAAAAGGGGTGAAACAAAAAGGCGTTCTTTATCTGGAAGGAACCGTAAATGCTAATTAATCTGTAGAGTCGTTTATTTCGGTTTGCTGCTCTGCAGACGCGCATCCATACGCTGGGTGTCAAAAAAAGAAGAAAAAGAAAAGAGAGAAAAAAGGCGGGGAGGTAAGGTGTCTACAGTCTGCTCCAGATGCTGAGGCACTTAGCGCCGACTCCTAAGAATAGTCTCTTTTCCCCTTTTTTTAGCCATTATCACTTTCACTTGTAATGAACACTCATACACAACACTCACATCAACACCCACCTGTCTATCCAGAGCGCTTTACCTCTTTACCTCTCCTGGGCTCTTAACATCCCCCCCCCCCCCAACGTAATCATCCAACATGTCAATTCCTTCCACGATGTTACATTATGTTTCTATACACAAAAGAAAGGATCCATCGATCAAAAAAAGCAAGCATTTATACACCGTCACACATCAGCATTCATAACACTTTTATATGTGCAGAAACGGAATTCATCATAACCCTCATAGAGCGTGCCGCATGATGCACGTTTATGTAATCTCTGCTTTTTTGTGATGACAAGTACGCTAAATCAAACCCAATGTGAAGTGCGACATCCTCATTTCCCAGAATCTTCTCTCTTTTTTTTTTTTCTTTTTTTTTTTTCTTCTTTCCTTTCGCTCCTTGCACTTTCTACAGTTTAATGGAGTACATCAATCAGGCTCGCACATTCTTTTGTCTTGACTTTCCTTGGGGCAACATAACTGGTCTAATGCATTGTCATCGTGACTCAATGTATTCCAACCATCTGCTCCATTCTGTGGCCGTAACTTTTTTTTTTTTTTTTTCTTTTTTTTTTTCACCGCGTCACAAACATTTCGTGCTTTTTTTGTGACATTTCTTTTTAACAACCTTTTAAAATAAATAAATAAATCGATCACACTTTACCACGATAAAAAAAAATAATTTCGAAAATCAAGATCCGCTTTCAATAAAAAAAAAAAAAATCCTTGTTTAATAAACGTCCCTTTTTTTTTTTTAACTGTCCCAGCACAGCACGTGTTTATAGATCCATGTCAAACAATCCCATGAGCGTTTTTCATGCTATTTTGTCTGCTTTATTACTGTGACCTTATCAGAAATGCCTCCAGCGCAAAAAAAAAAAAACCTACAGGTAGAATTTTTTTTAATAGTTTAATTTATATTTATGACCAAAAAACTAAAAATGCCTCCAGCTTTAAAATATATATATATAAGACAACACATGAATTTACAGGTGTTTAATTGAGGTGTGTGTGTTCAACGAATAAATGCTGACAAGTTACGTCTTAATGCGATTTGTTTGTGGCTACGAAGAAGATGAGGCAAAGTGATGAGGTTTTTATTTTCTGTTAGCACTTTTTGGACATCGTGCAGAGAAAATACCAATTTTCCTTTAAATGTTTCATCAATATCTGATGCCCGTCTCAAAACTACCTTCATAAGTTTGTTAAATAAAGATCTAGTGTGGCAGAGCTACTCCTCAATAGACGTTCCTGTTCATCACATTCGGACACATCACTGTGCCTAGAAGGATCCCAGGAAATGTAGGTCTGACATCACTGAAGCTTGAGGGGGGTTTAGGAGGTGAGCCACCTGCCATGTTCAGTAGAGTGGTGCAGAGTTCTGTGGGGCTTTAGAATGAGTCACACATGAAGTGAAGCAGCAGGCAAAGCACATCGTCAGCGTGTAATCAGCGCTGTCGAGATCTCTCAGCTGCGATGCATTGCTTCACGCTTCGAGAGAATGAGAGAGCAATTGAACGTTTATCGAGCCCGTTATGATGGTGTTTCTACAGAGGTGGGTAATTTCCATTAATTACCCGGTGGAAATTCTTTAGGGGGGGGGGGGGGTCTTTTTTTTTCCCCTATATCAGTTGCTCTTTTGACCAGGAGGCGCATTCTTGGTCACACTTCTGGTATTTCACGAGATCTTTGATCTTGTCCAAGAGCGAAAGCGTGAGATATTTCGGATGTGGATCAAATATTTGAAAAAATAAACACAAAACTTCCCCCAACATACACAAAGGCCTTCGTTAAAGTGCCCCGTCTCGACCCCCGTCTACGCGCTTTATACGTCTTTTAAAATTCCCTTTCATTCTGCGCCTCCTTTCAAGTGACTTTGCCTGCCACTGTCTAACTCTGAGTATTTTCGTTTTCTATCACCTCACACACACACACACACACACACACACACACACACACACACAGAAGCACACAAACACACCTCCGTCCTATAGATTTAACATAGGCTGCATTGACGGTTAAATCAACAGTGGCCTTCTGTGTCACCTGCGTCATGGACTTAAATCAGTCTTGTAATCGCTTGCGTGCTCTTCTGGCACTGCTACTGCAAGCGATCGATAAACAATGCCCATCAGCATGTTATAAGCCTCTCAAATGCCGAGCACAATGATGGTCATGTCCAATACTTCGGAAAGAAGCACAGATTAGCAGAATAAACACGACTTTATTAAGGTTTATGTCAGCCCCTAAAGTGACAGAATGATGGGGGGGATAATGCCGTTACTCACAAACTGAGACAGAAATACACTATGTGCCGGTATCAGGCCTAAATTAAATGTCTCTCACGATTTAAGTGGCCCTAATGTAAAAATCTGTCTGTCTCTTAGTGTGAATACACTATAGTAAATAGTGCATGATTGGATTTATTCACACACGTTAAAAAAATATTTATTAACAGCTTCACTTTTATAATTCTAATAACCAATAATTTCAATAACCAATAGTCCTTATGAAAAATCAGTCATCGAGCACCCCCATATAAACAAAATGGCACAATCCTCGTTTTATAACACCTCTGCGAAGATTCGACTGGTAGTCAAATCAGACTCCTCCTATCGAAGCATAGAATCTTTGACTATTCGAGTCACCACTAATTCTAGTTTTAATTTAATCGTTTGGTCGCTTAGAGAAATTATTTTGAAAATACCTTCATTTCCATACAAATCGTGTTTTCTTCTAATTAAAGAAGTTCGTTAAAATTTCGTTGGGGTTGTGGCTCATCTGACACTATTTGCTGTTTTCCAGGCCGTTTAAAAGCCCCTCCAAAACATGCATTAGTATACATATTGGCTCAAGAGCAATACAAGGAGGTTGTCTGGGGCAACAGGAGCACAGGGAGCGCATTACAGTCCAATTTCTGCTGGCAACAGTCCCATCAAGTGGCCTTATTGTAAAACAGCTTTCCAGCAGAGACTTGCAAAGACTTTCTTTCACTCACACACCAGTTTCATTTGCTTCCTTGCGACTTTAGGGAGGAGAAATGGCCTAGCCAATTAAGTCTGTTGGAGCAAGAGCACTTATCTGCTGTGGTTGTGAACCCTGGGCTGTTTTCTTTAGTTTTTTATATATTTTTGAGAACGATCCACGATTACAGCTCGGAGGCAAGCAACTGTGCACCAGAAGAAGCAGCTCACGTCTAAAAACCAAATGCCACGTCTCCCTGACAGGTGAGCTGTTAAATAGGGCACAGTGATCAGTCAAGGCAGAATGATCTGACATAACTTCAAGGGGTTTGAATGACCACAATGACCTGATGGTGCTTTGGATTTGAAAACTACACTTATAAAAGCGAATTGTTGTTATGATTATTAATCATAGTCCCAATCACAAGGGTACAGATTTCTCTAAGGTAGAGGCAAGTATATTTTAAGGGCCTATCTGTGAAACCATCTAATGAGAGAGACGAAACATGAGAGGAGCACTTTCACAGGTTACATTTATAGCAATTAGTGTAAATCTTGTCACATGCCTCATTCGGATGAGGATAGAGAGGGAGTGAGAAAGGGAGAGAGAGGGAGAGATGGAGAAGAAAGAGGGAGGGAGTGTGAGAAAGAAGCATCTGAGAAAAACATTTCCTTCCAGTTGAGCACAAGGCCAAAAAGCACTAGAAAAACCAAAAAAAAAAAAAAAAGTGAAGAATCTTTGCTTCAAAGAGATACCAAGAGGGGGAAAGATTTTAAAGATTTGAGCTTTGTGATCTCATCCATCGCTGTAACTGAGCTTCTTGTGTATCATACATCCAACAACAGCATGTGTTCTCAGAGATCCAAAGCCAGTGGGTTTGGTGAACAACAAATAGATTCTGAAAGAATGCAAAGCTGTCACAGCATCACGGTTACGCACGGCGTATGATTAGTTGACTCTCTGACTGCTGAATAAAAAAATGATAATACTTAATATTAAAATGCATCATTTTATGATAAAAACCTCCAATGTTAAAATTGGAAGTTCTGGGGAACAAGAACACACTGTTGATGGACAGATTTACCTTCAGTCTGATCAATAAAAAAAAAAAAACACTTACACTTTCACTAACACGTTCTAAAATCAGGTACCTGCTACACTGATGGCCATGTAGTTATTACACACTGCTTTTGTTTTCACGTACAGTCCACCGTGAACGCAATGAAATACATTCAACAGCTCGTCGCGATTGAACAGTTGTTCAATCCGAGCGTTTTCGCACCTGCCGAAAAATAATCTCAGAAGAAAATAAATAGATAAAAAAGACCCCCCCCCCCCTCTCCGCACGGCCTTCCCTCGGGCAGAGTCAAATAATACAAATAACAATAAGCAATCATGGCGTTTTGGATTGCTTGATGTTACAGCTACAGATCAGGTTTTTAGCCTGCAGTTTGTTCAATTACATAGAGCTTGTTTTATCATACAGCTGTATTGCGCAGCTCTGACTGGCCTGTTTGGTAAATTATGGTTTATATATTTGTAACGTTTTTTGTATGAATCCTTTATACACGACCAATGAAGCTCACAGTAAGCATTAAGACTTGTATTCTACAGCATTTCCTACAGATATTTCAACTCTTTCAAGTGGCCCAGCGGTCAAAAATGATGCATTCAATGAAATCTCAGAAGAACTAAAAAAACAGCCTCCTCTACTCGAAAAACTCGGAACACTCCATGGACCATATAGTTCGCTGTTTTGATGCTGCAACTCAAATGATGTAGCTGAGGCTGAAGAACTGTCATAGTAAGACTTCTCACGATATGCTAACCAACCTTAAGAAAGCTTAAAGCTCCACCCATACTGGGTTTTAAATCTCAATATATATACACAAGAAATATTTCGAGACTAGTTTTGTAAGATGCCAACAGATGGCAGCACAAGGCTGCACACACAGTCACAGGGAGCACCGAACTTAATGAGTCAGTGCGGCAAAAGACGTCGTCCTGTGTACATGCAACTGGTGCTTTTCTGACCACATGCACAACCTGTCACTGAGCTCTCCTTACACGTGAGCTTCTCGCCGGAAGCAACATGACACACCTTACTTCCGCACCCACCCTTCTCACCAGATTTGTGGACTTCGCCCTCTTCCCGAAGATAAAGATCCAGCACAAAGGTCACCGTTTCAACACCATTAGGGAGGTTTGACTTCCAGGACACCGGGGGGCGCTGTATTGCTAACATGAGTTTTTTTTTAAACTCGTATTAATATTCGACCAAACATATCGATAACGGTAAAAATAAGACAGTTTACTGCTTTCCATTATTACATTCGCTTTTATACAGTTTAACATGAGTTTTTTTCAAACTGCTATTCTAATTAAATCACCTGTCACCTTGTTTTGACAACTTTGAAGATTTTTGCACTGTGTATTGTCAGAACCTGAGCTGTCAGGAGGTTAAGGGGAAGAGCATGGTCTCGGGTAGAGTGACATGTAGGAAACGATAAGCAGCGTCGTATAAGAACAGACGCTCAATTCTCGATTCTAAAAGTACCTAAGTAGAAAATTTTCCTGTGGGCGATTTCTTGTTCTGCAGAAAATAGTTACTCATTGACACTTAGATACTGTCGTTCTGTTTCTTATTCCTGCCTTCTTATTGATTTCTGAATCCCTTTTTTTGTACAAAACCATTTAACTGAAGCATGCAGTCCTGTCCTATACTAGTGCTAGTATTCAAGATGATAAATATACCTACTTATGTACTTATGACCAGGCTATACCCTAAGGAATGATGCTAAAATCAAAGCAATGTTTCTACTAGAAAATAATAAGTATTTATCTACCTGATGTTTCATACTTCCAACTTCCCATAGACAGCTGATGGTTTTTTTGTTGTTTTTAATCCAGATTTGTTTCCTCAACCTTCACCATGTTTATACTGCAGTTAATAAAATATTAGCATCATTTAAAGCTAAGGCATGATATAGTGATATGTTTTCAGACTTCTGTCAGCAGAAGTGTGATTCATTCCTTCCAATTTTCCCATGTGTACGGATTGGGTGTATTAAAATGATTGCTATCAGCAATTCTGGGATGATGTACCCGTATACCGTACAATAGAAGTCATCAAACCGCGAGCGCCTGAGCGGCACCGGGATCTACGATGATGCGTGGGACACAATGTATGCACGAAGCCCATTTCAGATTGCATGATATGATTTATCAGGGAATCTCTAAATCCCTAACAAGAGCCAAGATGGCAGATCAGATTTACGGTATTTGGTGCAGAATGTGTTATTTATAAGCAATGAATGCACAGTTCATCCACAGGATAATCCACATTTGCAGGGGTCCAATCATGCATGATACAAGGCCTAATGTACAGCAGTGGAGGAATGTAGCAAATCCAGGCAGATGTGGGAAAATATCTGAGATCAGAGAGAGATTATAGGGGCAGACCTACTGGGCATGTGCCCTGAGTATTAAGGGGGGCATTGAAGGGGGGGATATTTATATAAAATAATTTAGCCATTTCACTTTCTCTTTCTCTCTCTCTCTCTCTCTCTCTCTCTCTCTCTCTCTCTCTTAATATACACACAGTTATACATACACATGTTCAAATGTCTGTCACCGAATCTGAAATAAATTTGGAAATGTTATTGGTGAATTTGTCATGAATAAGCCGTCAGTCAAATGTTGTTTTTTTGTTTTGCTGGATGAAAAACAGAACATGGTTAATCATACTACTTTCAATAAAATAAATAAAAGGCTCCCGATTTACAAACTCATTCCAAACTTTTAAAAAAACAGGCAGCGAAGACTTGTACTGCGGCTGCCTGCTCCTGGTACGAAGCTGGATTTAGTGAATATATTTGGAGGGTAGAAAACTACCTTTAGTATCGTACAGAGACTTATTAAATACTCATAATGGCTGAATAATGTAGTAAAAAAATGATTATTACACAAAATTTGAGTGGTCTGAGCGGATAAAGATTTGAGTGGAAGTGGGGATCCTTCTTAGGTTTTTTTTTGCGCAACCTGTTGTGCAGAAAATGTGATGCACAACCATCCTTGGAGATGATGGAGCTGTTTGTATTTTATTATGACAGTCGGATAAACCACTCGCAATGCCGCATTTCCAGCATGAAACGATTACAAGCTGTTCATCATATCAGTTTCGTGTTGCGCTGCTTAAAATAAAAGATTTTTTTCTTATAAACAAAACTAAATCGCTATTTTTCGCTGTTTGATCCACGTCCAATCGATATCCAACTTTTCCTGATGCATCTTTCAGGGCGTGTTACTCGGAGAAAAAGTGGTGATTTCAGCTCAGTTATTCTCCAAACCTTCAATTGTCTTTTTACAAAAAAAAAAAAAAAAAAAAAAAAAAAAAACGGCCTCAAATGACTGCAAATTCAGAGAGCAGCATGGGGATCTGACGAACAATTCACATGAAAAAAGACGCTCATCTTTTTCCTCCTCAAATCCTGGCATCCAGTGGAGGCATAAGAATTGAAAGTTGTAAGGGCAACATGCTGTTTGGGTTTTTTGCCCTCATGTCATGGCATCACAGTCATCTCGACCTGTGCTTAACACAATCACACATGCTGCTAGGCGAATAAATACCTGGATAAATTCTGCACAGTGGGAAAAAAATATACATAAAACACTTATCAGTGCTTTTATAAAGATTTCTATGAAATATGGCACATGAAAGCTGTATAACTATTACGAAATGGATGGAAATGGATGGCACTTTTTGGATGGCAAGTTTTATTTTTTATAAATATTTCGGTTATTCTGAGTTATAATTCTATTCTGGTCACCAATGACAATTCATTAAATAATTAGCTTTGTTTTCTTCTTAAGAGTATCCTGCCTTCCTGTTTCTTTTACTACACAAATACAAATACATCTATTGTGATCAATTAATAAAAAAATCATAAAATATTGGACTGAAATTTGATTTCCAGACTCCAATGTAGACACCAAAAGCGATTACAGCCTGAATGATGGCTGTGGGAAAATATTTCAATGTCCTTTTGTTTAAAAAAAAAAAAAAAAAAAACAGGACGCGTCATACAAATGAAGTCGCAAGTTTCTGGTTAGGAATTTTAAAATTTCCTATTTTCTCCTAGTTGGAAGTTGTAAATGTATAATTCCTACTAAGCTTATAACAAACTAGTGGGAGAAAAATACATGCTAGTTGAACAGTAATTCTTAACAAGCTAAAGGTTTAATTTTATGACAAAATCTATTCGTTTGTATTTGATAGCACATTTAAAAGTGGACTTTGTCTCAAAGCAGCTTTGCAGAGATAAAAAGATTATGAGAATGTTTAAGTTTAATGCCTATAAATTTGTTCCTTATAATGTGGCCACTGTTAAAAGGAAAAACTTTGAGATGTCATGAGGGAGAACCCTTGAAAGGAACCAGACAAAAATCTCTTTCCAGAGATTTGAATTTAAAATGATATATATCATTTGCTTGTTTTTGTTGTTGGCACTGGAATGCAATATGTTTATGTGATTCTACAGCTTCAATCGCTTTCAGAATATCAATTCAATGATTACTGCACACATGTGAGAGGATAGCGATGTGTTATAGGTTTAATATAATAATAAAATATTAAAATGAGGATTAATGTTACCTAAAAGTACTTCTAAATTTTATTTAAAAAAAAACTATTAAGCAGTTTTCAAAGCATCTCCAAAATCGTTCTAGATAAACAAATAAGTGTTGTTGCTAAGCAACCAGAATATTAGCCATGATAATATTGCTATAACGCACACACACCCTTTTTTTTTTACGGCTCATCGCTTTATTTAACACCACTGGGTATATAGAGTGTGAGCTCATCAACAACCCGAATGCACCTGATATCAACGCTCTGTGAGAATTCATTAACTGACCAGCCAAAGTACAACTCAAAGCCCTTTGCAGCCTATTGTAAATAAGCGATCGTCTTCAGTTTCATGCCTGCTTTGATGCCTCAGCGTCTGCGTGTTGCTCCCTGTGCTTAGTAAAGATCAGGTCCAGAACAACAGGAACCAAAATGGTGTTTCTCTAATGAATATTCTCACACAAATGACAACCCACGCAAAATACAGACTGCAAATTTCGAGGCGACTCGAGCAGAAGTTTCCTCCGAGCTTCTTCCCTCCTCCGTAAGTGCCGCATCAGTTACCATGGAGACTGTACGCCTCGAAAAAAAAACTCATACAGTACTACAGCACACTGCCTAAATTGCTGAAAGAATGAGGGAGTTGAGATCAAATGAGGGAAAAACAAGCTGTTGATCAAACATCGGGGCTCTCTTAAACAGAATGTCAAAGCGCTGAACTGTGCAGTCGCAGAGTGGGATTGCCCATTAGTGCAGCAATTCACAAAAAAATTGATAAAAAGAAAGAAATAAAATAAAGACAGTGGTCTGGGGACTCCCTCACGTGAGCAAACTGCCTGCCGTGAAATGAGGCTGTTTTCTGAACACGTTCATCACGCAGGAAATCCAGCTGATGATGTAAATCGAGTTTGGGACGCAATAAAGAACCTATTAATTAATCACAGATCAGATTTTTTTTCCTCCTTGGAAGATTGTTCAAGACTGAAACTGCTGATGATCCTTGGATGTTCAAACACAACAGTAAGAGGGGTCTGAGGAGAAGAACCAGGCATGTTCGAGCTGATTGGAGGGCCCAGGTAACTCTTTATAACCGTAGCTAACGGGTATGATCGAGCCGATTTCCTGAAACTTTATCTGGAAAATTTTGGAAATATTCTTTGGAAACTTGAGAGTCAAATTATGGGACATAATTAGACATTTGGGAAAATATATATAAACTGTATAAAATATTTGAATGACATTTTACTGATTCAATTATTATAATTATTTTGTTGTACAATGTTGTTAACATTATAGAAATGATGTGTGTTATATGTATGTTACGGAAAAATGCAAAGTGCATGTAGGGGGCGTGGCCTCAGTTGCCCTGAGTAAATGAATGTGCAGGTAAAATTCAACTGAAATCACATTAAATCTGGTGGTTTTACCCAAAATTATCCTGCAAGGATTTTTTTTAACTACATTTAAGTGTCCTGTTGTAGACTAACATGCAATTTTGTAAAGTCCAAGTTTATTCTCTTATATTCCCATGGAAAGTTTCCAGTCTTGAAAATTACCAGAACCCTATTGATATTTATGGAATACTTTGTGCCATTGTCTTATCTTGAAATCAAAACCAGGGCTTCCTGTAAGTAGATGTTTATCATGTGTTTTTTACAGGAACTAATAGTGACATCAACTCAGTGACATCAAAGGGGTCTGAGGAAAATGTCCAGACAAGTTTGAGCAGACTGGAAGACCCCGGGAATTCTTTATTATCATGGTGAGCGGAAAAAACATCTCGGAAAACACAAATCAGTGAGGATAAATGACAAGCGCATCATATCTCGCCAGATTCCGATTCTGTCGGCCATTTTTATTTAGCTAAACAACAGCACATTATAATTTTTTAACTATTTACTTGTTTCTGTGTGCATGCATTCTGTTATTTACGCATTCATTTCCCCGCTGGAATGGAAATGTAATCGAAATCGCCTTGACCCATCAAAATTCTTAATAGGTATAAAACACTTTGTGCCACTGTTCTGTCTTGGGATAAGATCCAGGTCTAACAGTAAGCAGCAGTTAAGCATGTGTTTTTTTTTTGTTTCTTTTGCAGGAACTAATAGTGACATCAGGTTTAAAAATACACTTGACAAAAATATCACTACAGATAACTGCTCCATGAGAGGCCATGCCATTAAATGAGCGTTTCACAATAAGTAGCGGCTAAACAGTCTAACAGCCCACCTTTTATCCACCAGCCGTACTAATGCTGCAAGGCTACCGTCTAACAATCCACTGATGAAAGACTATCTTTAGTAATGTGACATTTTATATATTTTTTCCGGAGCTTTGCCTGCGGTAGTGTTCTTCAGATAATGTACAGAACTGACCTGAATATAATTACTTGCCCTAGACTAAGAACAACACTTACTCCAGGTGCTCTGGGCATGCAAAATTGCTTTTCAGCAAGGTTAACGAACTCCAGAATTAGGACAATGGAAATAAACAACACGACCCGATCTGCGAAACGATTTGAAACCTCTACAAGACCTCTGGGTTTGTGTGAGAACTCTGACGGCCCGATTCTATTTTCTCCTCAAGAACAAAATGCCCCTGGGTTCTCCTACTCGTGATTCAGAATTAACCCTCACACCCTCGTGTCGTTTTAACCTTCGAGCACAAGATCACGCTTGTTCATTTATATGCGAGCGTCGTGTGAATTGTGACTGAATAGGAATATGTTATTCGGAAAGAGAGGACAATGTGACGTGAATACAAAAGGATCACGCTTGTGTGAGATACATTAAAGGCATCTTATTAGTAGCTGCATGTTGTGTGGAGCTGTGGTTATAAAAAGGTTATAAGGTCAGAATGTATAAGCTTAATGCCCTAAGGTTTGTTCAGTATACTTGTAAATGTATCCCTAAAAACCTTGAGTGGAACCAGACAAAAATCTTTTTCCAAAATAACTATTATTATACTAATATATAAGGGGTTTCAGATAAATTGGAGCACATTTTTACGTATGTACAGTATTTAATTTTACATACATTTTTGTATAGTTCTTGCTTTGATCTTAATATTATGGGTTCGCATATTAAAATTCTTAAAAAAATCAAATCAAATCTATAAAGCACCAGCTTCATCAGTAACCACTATGTGTTTGGTCCTTCGAATGTTTATATATCTATCTGGATTTTTAAACCAGAGATTGGCATGGAATTAAACTGATTACATAATCAATCAATTAAATGATTAATTAAAGTATTTATTTTATTTGTACACTGGACTTTTTTTTGTTGTTGTTCATATCTGCCCATAACATTTACTAACATGTTAATAACCCAATTTAAAATCATTACAACCCTGACCGGGCAGTTACTAAGGATGAATGAACAAACACTTGCTATAAAAACACCACTAATCTTTAACATTATGGGGGTGGTCTTTCTGTGTCAGATAAACTGCATAAACACATGATTACTGTATATCCACAAGAAAGTTTTTTAAATAGGTATAAGATATTTTGTGTCACTGTCTGAACTGTGGTTTATATTGGTTATTAACTGGTTATTAAAAATAGTCCTGTTTATTTCCATTTCCTCTGATTTCAGCCACACCTACTTTAGGTTGGAGTACACATTCAAACGTTTATAGGATTTATTTGGTCACATACAGACAAAAAACGTCATTGTCTGTCACCCCTAATATGACAAGTTACGAACAGGGAAAGGAGTGTGATTAGAGCATAACTCTTCTGTATGAAATCCACCTGAACTGCTTTTGATAGAAATCCCTCAAATTTTGCGTTTAGAGGTATGAGCAGGGACGTAACTGGATCCAGTGTGAGCTGAGCAAAGTTGTCTTTGTCTACTCACCTGAACAAAGTGACAGTTTATTTCTTTGCTGGATTTTAGCAAAAAAACAAAACAAAAAAAAAAAGAAATCCATTCTAGACCACCACAAGTGCTTCGTGTAATGGAAAAACCGATGGGTTTTTGGCGGTACAGAACGCGCATTGCCTGGAAATGGATGTGACTGTAGACTTCAGCTCAGACGAAGTGACTTTCTGCGCATTCTCCTCCTCTTAAATTACTCAATCTGATCGATAGTTTCTCAGCAGGGTGAGCTTTAAGGTCTCCCCTAATGCACAGTTCTTTAAATAAAAGCCTCCCCAGCTGTATTTAGAGGTACACAATGGCTGGTTTGACTGGGCAATTAGTAGTGACGCTGTAAACTAGTCATGAGCTACAAAGCCATTGACTTTCTCGCCACCTGCGAAGCCGTGAGCTACGGAAAAATAGCTCACTTAGCAAGTGAAGGCGTTTTAAATATGGGTTATTATATAATTGTAAAACAAACGTCAGATTATTAAAGCCGTTGGTGGATATTTGTACTAACTCCAAGCGTCACATTTTACTTCATTCTAAAAATAAATTCGAAAAGAAGTCTGGAAATGGTAAGAAAAGAGATATAAACCATACTAGCGTATGCTAAATTACCTCCAAAACATCTTAAAGTGTATACAGTACAATGAAAAATTGTAGCTTAGGGTAAATGGCCTAATCTATCATTGCAGCTTTTAACATTCGCAAACAGACTTTAAAGAATTTAGCACTGTCAGCACAAACTCGTCCTCTGGGAGACTTTATGCATTATGAACTCTGTGCGGTGCAGATGTTGCCAGTATGAAGAATGAAAGCTACTGACACTTAAAGTCGGTAAGATGCAGCAGTGGGAATGGCTGAGGGAATAAATTTGATCACTGCCCTTCACAAGGCTGCAAAAGTGCCATTTGGAGCTTCTGTGACAGTAATGCGTCATCTCAGCCAAGGGAACAACAGGGATGGGCCAAGCCCTCAAAAAAAAACTTAGAAGAACCACCTTCATCATCAGTAACCAGTCTCTGTATGTTTTTAGTACTTCAAATATTTATATTTATATATATATATATATATATATATATATATATATATATATATATATATATATATATATATGTATGTATCTGGAGTTTAAACCAGAAATGGATGTGTATTTTTACACTGGATAACATTTTCTAACATGCTAAAAACACAATTTAAAATAACCACAACCCTGACCAGGCAGTTACCAAGGATGA
>NC_139577.1:1722030-1737030 GCF_946808225.1 Silurus aristotelis | reverse complement strand
TAGTAAACGAAATCATGTTCACATCCCAAGACAAGACTTTAAAATGCAGTTGATTTAAAAAAAAAAAAAAAGAAAAAAGAAAAAAGTGACATTAAACAGTGGGACTCTGAGTAATCAGCCTATTTACGTTTGGTTTCGGGTTCCCCATGTTGGTTTAATGAGCATCATTACCTTACAAAACACCTTACTTTCTAAATACAGGCCACACAATCATTACATTGTCGTAGAGAGCAGAACTAAGCGTGGGATTTGAAAAGCTTTCTATGGTGTTTACACACTTCATTTAGATGCAGGATGGATGGAGCAGGTGTGGATTGACACTCCGAATGGTTAAAGGTTAAAAACTCGAGTGTGTTCGTTCTGCGATAGAGAGAGAGAGAGAGAGAGAGAGAGAGAGAGAGAGAGAGAGAGAGAGAGAGAGAGAAGGCTAAAAACAATGCTTTTTTCTGGGGATTGAATTTACGCTTAATTATATGATCTTACATGTGTAATTACACATTAGCTCTCTGATTCACTTTTAGTAGCCACAACTGAGTTTTTTTATTTTTTTTATTTATTGAGGTTAAGGCAATTTACTCAGCTATATTTGGTTTGCAGAAACGGGAGCACATTCTGCATAAATATCTTCTTGTCAATCTTTGAGTCATGCATAAATACATGCTAGGGGTCAAGAGCTTCAGTTGGGATGGGTATTCCAGAAAACGTTGATCTCCTGAGGTTTTCATACACGACACACTACGCAAAATGGTGCAAAAAATATCCAGCGAGCAGCATTTCAGAAGACGTACCATAAATGAGAAGGTCGGAGGAAAACGGCCAGACTAGTTTGTGCTCAAATATCCATTGGTGAGATACAACCACCGGTGATCAGTAAAACATCTCAGAGCACAGAGCATGCCAAAACTTTAAAGAAGGACATGTTTATTAAAAGATCTTCTTGCTGTTTTTGAGCACACACTGATCCGTATTTGCAATATACCAGGAACTAATGGAAATCTGTATTCCAGCTCGCAAATGCTGATCACAAATCATGGATCGCTGATTGAATTTCTATCACAAAATTAATCTCAAATGATAGGAACGAGGGAGAAATAGAAAATTTCTTTGATATTGACGGTTTCAAAGGAAGAAAAACTTTGAATCCTCTTTTGATTTGTGTTTGAGAAACACCTTACACTTTTGTAAGATAATCCGCTCAGGCTGTAGGCTTCAGATAGTTTAACACAAAGATGGGGAAAAAATAATCTCCGACCGTGCAAGAGATAACACTTGAGTGTTCACAAATTAAGTCAATGCCCTAAAGAGATGCGCTGGATGAGGTGCATGTAGCATGTAGACGTCTTTTACGACAGGGCGCCTTCCAATCTGACAGCACATGACACGTACTTTATGCTCGATTGCACATCATAAGCAAAAGGGGGAATCGTTACTTTAGGGAGTCCGATTGCGGGCGAACGACAGAAGCCGTAACGCTGCTCAGTGCCGACTCATTTTTGTTCCCTGTGAATTGATAAACAGAGTAAAGGATTCGGTGTCACTGCAAGCAATCTACCTGAGGATCTCATAACTGAGTTATAAATCTGTTTTCTGATTTAAACCAGAAGACAAGACTGAAATGAAATTTCTTATCAGCGATCAAAATATCCTGCTTGTCTCTTGAACCCACCCCCAATATGAGAACAGATATTTGGTGGGAAAGCAGTTGATCACAGGGGTGTTTCAGATCATTTACATCCAACTGGGAAAACGTAACTCGGCGCACACACACACACGTGTGTAATTTACATCTAAACGACACTGAGTGTGGCTTGTTTGCTAATTGGGACCAACATCATTTTTAACTGCTTCTATTATCCATCCTTGATTATAATGTAATGTATGATTTCAGCCAGTCAGCAGGATGTGCTGCTGTTGATTTATTTCATCTCCACGCTTTTTGCCATATAAGCTAATTCAGCATCCTTTATGAAACTTTACACCAATGATTTTTGGCCTTCATTTACTTGCCAACATTACTAGCAGCAACTGCGTTAATACTACTTGTCTAAAGCGACAATTTGTGGACCATAAGATTTTTATGTGCTTTTTTTGAACATCCCATTCCACCCTTAGTCCCCATTTACAGTTTTAATAACCTCCACACTTCTGCGAAGATGTTCTCCAAGATTTTGTGGAGATTTGTGCTCATTCAGACACAAGCGGTACTGATGTAGGTGAGATGAGGAGGCCTGAGGGGAAGGCAGTTCTAATACATCCCAAAGGTGTTTAATAAGGTTGAAGACAGAGCTCAAGGGTCCAAAACATCAATTATACCGTAAAATATCTGGAAGAAGTGCCAGAAGAATGTATTTTTTTCTACAAAAGATCTTGGCATTCACTAAAAGTTCCTGGAGCTTTGGTTGGAGATGGGTTCCATGAGCAGATGAAACACAAGTAGAGCTTTATCACAGTTAGGATGGGTTTAATACAAGTATTGTTTTACACTAAAGCATCTAATCCCCACTTTTAAGTATGCTGGAAGATCTAAAACGTTGCTAAGCTTCTCTCTGAAGACCATGCCTACTGTATCTTGTTAGGATACATGATATCAATGACAAGGCAGGAGATTTATATGGAAATCTGGCTGCCTCTGCCAATAAGTTACAACATGGTCACGGCTCCTTTCCAGCAAATCCAAAACATGCAACCAAATCCAGACACATGGTTCATGATGGGAAAATTTCGATCCGGTTCCTGACATGGCTGTATTTAATCAATAGCAGAGAGAGGAAAAGAGAGGAGGACCTGGAGAATAATATGTAAAGAATCTGAGCTCTCGTTAGCAGGAGGCTCAGTGCTGTTGTGTAGGTAACACCATACTGTAAGGGTTTATAATAAACTAAAACGCAGGACACATTTTCCAGGCGAGGGTTGCAAGATGATATTTCATAACTCGTTTCCAAGAGTCCTGATAACTTTAAAGCAAAAAATCTGCAATAAGAAAATCAGACCAATCATTATCCAGTATGTGCGCATTATCACTAAAAGGCGAGAGTTTCAGTTAAAAGAGTTAAATGTCACATGTCTGTCGGTTAGTAACTCTCGTTTTTTCCTGCGTCAGATTTTGTCCTTTTTAAGAATTGTGATCAGCATTCTGGCATTTACTTGAGATGTTATATAAAAGTTATACAAAGATTTTTTTTTTTAGTCACTTGGCCTTTTAGAGTCTAACAGCATCAATTACGCTTAGTCTCTACGTATGAACGACGATGTGTATTGTGGTGTGTTTGGGTTTGATTCCCTCAGACTTCACTTGTCAATCATTCTGGACATTTATAATAGTCTCAAAGCTGTCTGGCATAACATTAAAACATAACATAATGCGCGCATGCACGTGCACACGCTTCACGGATCTAAATTCGGATCTAGATTCAGATGTATATTCAGCGCAAACTTCATAGCTTCTCAACTCTAAAGTATAAATG
This sequence comes from Silurus aristotelis, assembly GCF_946808225.1. Classification (NCBI taxonomy): domain Eukaryota; kingdom Metazoa; phylum Chordata; class Actinopteri; order Siluriformes; family Siluridae; genus Silurus; species Silurus aristotelis. The sequence goes on along the minus strand of NC_139577.1, from coordinate 1,733,566 downwards.
AAATTCTGTGCATCAATAACAAATAACTGAATACATGCAGAAATCAATGGGCAGCATACAAGAAGGCTATTTGATATAAACAAATTCCACATAACCTGTGTATAAACTAAACAGCATGTGGGTGATATTTCAGTTCGTCGCCTAAAGTAACAGCACACCCTTGTGTGCACCAAATCACACTAGCATTATAGGCTGGATGCAGCAGCCGAGATGAGATGCATACGTTCTGATTTGGATAAGATGCTGTGAGCCACACAAGCCCAGGAATATCCATAGACAAATGTATAATGCAGCTGCATAAACATAAGCTTCATAGAAGCAATGTTACAAATGTGAACATATAAAACACTTAATAGATAAAACGCTTTTCTTGTGTGATGTATAACTGAGATCGGTGTTGTTTTTCAATACTGTATATGCTATATATTCTATGCTCGATTATGCTTTAAAGGACAAAATGCAAAATTACATTTAGATTTAATTGAACAGCTGACAGTAAATTGTAAAATCCAGTGCAGCGAATTATGATAATGATATTTAAGACTAAACTCAATACACTGGTGTCTAGTGATGCTGCTGAATTGTATTAATGGAGCTACTAATGAGACGAAAGGGATAGAAAATGAATACGAATGTTATTCAAAATGAACAGGATGTGTTTTGAAAATATAAATACACAAAATCAAAAGTTATATATCGATTGTTTTATTATAAAAAAATTGTCATTTTTGTTTTTTTCTTTGCCGAACTACTATAAACTACATAAACAGTCATGAACAGGTACAAACAAAAATATCAATTAAAAGGGATTTTTTGCTTTTTTAATTTTGTAATTTTGTTAAGGCGCTGGGTTACCGATCGGAAGGTCGGGGGTTCAAGCCCCGGTATCGCCAAGCTGCCACTCTTGGGCCCTTGAGCAAAGCCCTTAATGCTCCAGGGGACCCTTACGAGAAAAATAAATCAAGGACCGTGATGTCGGAGCGACGTGAGGCAGCCTTCCCGTGAGCTCACCACCTGCAGGAGGGACTGTAAGGGACCGGTGCTGAGAGGATTGGGCAGCAGTCGAAGGCGGGGGCCTTGACAGCCCGATCCCTGGACACGGACAAGTGTCCGGGGAATCTGCTTAGACTGCTGCCCCCGCGACCCGAATTATGGATAAGCGGGAGAAGATGAATGGATTTCTTTTTTTTTCTTTTTTTTTTTCCCTAACTGCATATTTTGTATATTGTATGCTCTTTATGCTTTAAAGGATAAAAGATGTATGCAGATTTTGCAGTAATTGACAGTAACTGTAAAGCTTTTGTAAAATCCAGTGCAAGTAATTATGATATTTAAGCATAAGCCAGCAATAATGCATTACTCTGATGTCTAATGATAGATAGATAGATAGATAGATAGATAGATAGATAGATAGATAGATAGATAGATAGATAGATAGATAGATAGATAGATAGATAGATAGATAGAGACAGACAGACAGACAGACAGACAGACAGACAGACAGACAGACAGACAGACAGACAGACAGATCCTACAAAAGCAATATGTTTAAAAAGCATAATCGCAAACTTGTTGGCGGCCGATGCCTTATCTACAGGAAACAGAAAAACAACATTGCAGCTTTGACAAAAGCGTGCCAATCCCACTGTATTGTGAAAAAGATTATCCTTTATCTTTTCATGCTTCTTACCTAATTACCAGATGACCTCCATTTCTGAATGAAAGGATAAAATGCAGTACCTATTACAATCGCAGCATCTGAAGTTATAGAATTCCCAAGACTTTTTCATTGAAAATCATTCAGTTGCTGGGAATATATAAATGGCACACAGGAAAGATATGGACAAAATAGAAAAGTGTAAACATATATAATAAACACACAGAATTATAGACGTATCGGCTGAATTCACACCAGTCACCTTTGGAACGACCCGCATTTTGGCATACTGGGATTAAAATGTGCTTTATACCGGTTCTCGTGCATGGATCTGAGCACCAGAATGCTTTTAGGTCTAACATCTTTTCTGTTTTTTTTATTCAATATTTTAATCACAAAAAGTGCCTTTGGTCAAATTTCTTTCCTTTAAGCACACAAAGCTGAAAGATGCTCTAGCATGTCATATTTGAAGAGATAAGAGGTGAAGAGACAAGAAATTAATACCACCAAGTTTGCAAAAAAAAAATTTTCCATTCACTTTTTGATATTGTCAGTGGCAAAAAATTAAAAGATGAAAAAGGAAGGTTAAGCCAATAAAAAAACATGAAAAAGAAAATCACTATTTAATTGAATGAAACCCATTAATTAGGAATGAGTTAGATGTAAAGTTTAATACCTGTTTGAAAAGCTCATTTGTGTCGTTTGGGTCATTAGACACCAATTTGGGTCTCTGTAAACACCCACTTGACCAATGATAGTTTAACGGTTCATATCTGTTGCTTGAAACTTACAAAGAAATCGTCTGCTTCCTTTTAACAGTTGGTGCCAGATGGACCATGGTCTCCTGGGATTTTTAGACACAGCAGTCTCTGGAATTTACACAGAATGGTGAGAAAAACAAAGAACATCGAGTGAGCAGCAGCTGTTTTGTGGACGATGTTGCCTTTTTGATGAGCAAGAGATCATATGAGCACAGAGGTGGCAGGAAGCCTATCATAAATCTCTCTCCTCCTAAAAGCATAAAGGGAAAGTAAAACATCTCTTGGTCTTTATTCCCTTTCCAGTTTTAATGAGCATGTATACGTATTAGGGACAGGTAGCTAATGAAAGAGAATGGATTCGTTTGCTCACATGGTCTGTGTTCATTTGTAAACTTCATGTTATTTGTAATTGGTAGCCTTGATGTGAGTTCTGTCAGAAATCTCCCACGGTTTCGTGATCTCATCAATAACACCATACAAAGTCATCAGCCTGACTCACTAACACACTGTTAGCTTAAGGCTCCAGTAATCTAGTCTATAATTTTCCTCTCATGTTTCAGCAGAGGCTGATGACATTCTTGAATGTAATTAAATTCTTCCAGCCCTCAAAAGCTAAAGGATATTGTGGGAGTGCTTTAGGGGACATGCCGTAACATAAAAAAAGAAAGAAACTCCACAATCGGATGCGCTCAAGTTTAGATTTTGGTACGGCGTCGACGGTCGCTCGGTCTCTTTGCTGTCGGTATGAAAGAGTCATTGTCGAACTCGCATGGGTGGAATATTAAATTGCTTTATGAATGAGTAACCATGTTAATGGCCACTTAATTAAGTGTGTAATTAAGAGCACAGCTAAAACGTCTGCTTTTAATGGCATTACTGTAATATTCAGTCTGTGCTTTTTGTGTCGATTACCTGGAAAAGGCACTTTCCCATCTGAATGTTTGATAACTTTTGTAAAAATAAATAAAATTAATTAAAAGCTGGATAAAAGTACAGCTCGTGATTCATTCCACCCTTCCATCAAAATAATGACAAACTAATTAAAAGTTCTCTATCAAAAGACCGAAGGAAACATTCAGCATTTATGTACTCTGATGATTCAAATCATCCCTCAAGGAAAAATCCACCCTGAACAACGTGCATATAAATACTTATAATCAAAAATGTGATGTTCAATGAAATGTTGATGGGTTTCTCCATCTCTATGACAAATGGCCTCAAGTCTTTCCAGCGTTTACCTCCTGAAAAACTCAGGTTCCACAGCTTTAACTTTCATTCTAGTAGCATAAATTCTGTGACCGCACACTTGTGATTTTGATAATTGCCTCAATCTGGAGCCTCGTGTCCAGTGCTTGCTTTCTGTGTCTTGATTTTTCATTAACGCTATCGAATCTCGAATAAGTAACAGACAGACATAAAACGTTCTAGCACTGTCTTTTTTAAGGAATCGTGTTGACACAGTCAAAAAAAATACTAAAAACACAACATTAATATTTTAATATAAACATATTTCATGTGTTTCAGAATGTTTTTTTTTTTGCAACGTCTATTTAGTTTTGCTTCATAGGTAATACAAGGATGAAAATTTCTTCAAAGCACTAACTTTAATGAGTTCTAAAATAATGACGTATAAACACGCGGGAGTGAAAGGCAGAGTATTTGTCTGCCTAATGCTGCCGTACGTCAAAAGGCCTCATATCAGCTTCACTCAGTGTTCCTGAATTATCAACAGTAAAAACCATAGCAACGTGTCTAAACTGGCCGTGCTGAATCACCAGAGGCAGTGTGCGTGGAGGAGTTGCTGCCTCCTACAAGCGTTCTTCATGCTGCTGCTACAACATTTTCGCTTTCCCCACCACCACCACCACCACCACCCTCTGCGCTACAGTCCGTGTCACTCCTGGTCATCGTGATGATTGATCAAAAGCAAAAAGACGCATCCATTTAACGTGGATTACACAGTCTCTCTTAATATCGACTACGGGGGTGGTAACCGAGGAATCGTTCCTTCGTTCGGCTTTAACAGAGTCTCATTAATCTGGAGGAGTCGTACTCCAACACTCCACGCTGGTCACACTGCTCCAGATGAGGCTGAATGAAATTGGAACAGGTAGTAATTCCACATGACCACATCATCGAGAGCTCGAGAGCCTTTGCAATAGCGCACTCTCTATACAAGAAGGATTCTTTAATGGTAGAACTGTGTGATGAACAGATATTCAAACAGAATTGCGATCTTATGCACTATAGATATCTATGGTCCTAGAAAACACTAGTTATGACAATGGCAGAACGTTGTATGGTTTGCAATTAAAATATATCGTTTGGCATCGTTTGGTCACATGATGTGTCCCAAGATCATTCATTGCCAAAGAATTCTTTCATGCATTACGAGCTTCAATTCAATTAAAGCGGCTTTAATTGCCAGCTGATTTATATTTTTTTTGTTTTTAAACGAGTATAGTTTTAATTTGCACAGTGTATGATCATTTTAAACGAAACACTTTCTTAAAATAGCGTATTTTTCGGACTATAAGCCGCTACTTTTTTCCCACATTTTGAACCCCGCGGCTTAAACAACGAAGCGGCTAATTTATGGATTTTTCCTGGGTTTTTCCCGGTTTCACAAACTTCAAGCCAAAAAACTGAGCGACATAACATTAAACCGAAGAAATTTCCGAACAGAAACGAAAAAAAACACACTTCACCTGTGTTCTGAGCTGCACGGCATCGGGAGAAAAACTTCCACCGGTGGTGATTTTTAAACGCACGACGATGCCAAAAACTCTCGAGAGAAATAGTTGTGAAAGGAAGGAGGAAGACAGTGAACAATGACTTTCTTGGTCGGCTACTGTTTAGATACAAGCCGTTGTAACACGTTGAGTCTGGGTGAAGGGAGAGCTCGCTAACTCCAGTTACACCAGAAATCATATTAGCACAGACAGGTTTCCAAAACTCGTGCTTTTTTATTTTTCTTACGGGTTAGTCAAAGAAACTTAAAAATGAGCATCAGAAAATAATAAGGACATATTCCTCGGTCTTGCACACAGGCAGTAATAGCGGAAAAATGCGGCGTCAGGCTATTCCCAAAATGACGCTCTGCTCTTAAAGGAGCCACAACATATTTCACCCGTTACACCGTGTAACAGACACTGTCTTTCAATAAAGCCTGTGTAAGGTTTATTATAGACAGGTTAAGGCTTATAGACAGGTGCGGCTTATTTATGTTTAAAATAAAAATATTTGTCAAATTCAGTGGGTGCAGCTTATATATGGGTGCGCTTTATAGTCCGGAAATTACGGGTACTTCCAAAGAAGCCAAAGAGTTAGTTTGGGAAAAACATCCATACTCCATTTCTCTCTAGACCATGTAGGATACTTCACCAATCACAACGGCTGTTATTTATGCTCGGAGGAAACATGAAGGGGAAAAGTCGAGACCGTAGTTAAACGGAAAGAAGGCTAGGCTCGCAGCAAATCTCCGGAGAAAAAAAAATCCTGTCTCAATAAAGTAAGAGCACATTTTTCACACTTCTTCATTTTTTCACGAAAAAAAGAAAAGAAAAAGAAAGAAAAGCCCGACCAAATTCAGTCTCAAATTTATCAGCTTAATGTCAACAGCTGCTTCGTCTGTGCCCGAAGATGCAAGAAAAAAGGAAAAGAAAGCACAAAAAAAATTTCCCATTTTACAGCTAAAACGGTGGCTAATTAAAATGCATTTTGTGAATTCTAAACTGAATAGTCCTTCTTTTGTTCTCCCTCTGATCCCTGACCTTAAAAATCACATTAATAGATGAATAAGGCGACACTCTTTCTGCTGACTGCGGCCGCTTTGAAATTCAAAAGCTCAAATCAGTTATATATGTATGAGACAGCTCTTCACATACATACTTTAAAATGGGTCACCCCATCCGGAACCCTGGCGCTCAAACTGATGACCACACGGAAATCAGCTCCAGAAAAGGAGTAACATGATAAAAAAATCAAATAAAAAAAAAACGCAGCGAGAACTTTTCGGAGTTGGAGGAAGAGCAGTGTCTAACTTAAAACAAGAGCTTCCTCTGCCGCACTGAGCCAGATGTCCAGTGAATAATTGATGTTTTTGGCTCCTTGCTTTGCATCTGCCTGCCTAATCAGTGCCATTCAATAATGTGGCATGTTTATATGGCATCAGCATTTTAATCACTTGAAAGGCGCTTTTTTTTTTGTGGCCTCTTGAGCTGGTTTGTGTGTTGGTTTCATAATGTTTTATTCTTGATGCATCGATGACCAGGATCGTTTTCGAGTTCTGAACGCAATGCAGATAAATAAAAATGCTGAACAATGCTGTCACGATTCACAAAGGCAACATTTCATCTATATTAGATAATTCGTAGCCAATGAGGGGGCCTTCGTGTTTTAATATAGAGGAAAGACCTTTGGTTCAATTTCTTTTCCCCACAAGACTTCGAATGTCACATTTGCATGCGAGGCTCGAGGTTGGACAGAGTCATAATGTCTTGTAGTTTGGCAACAATTCAATGTCATCTAATTGTCGCTGGGCATCTGCCTTAGACTATCAAGCAGGCATCTTATAGTCGGTGTAAAATTGGTAAATTGAATTACTGTTCCTGCATTGCAAGCTTTTATGCTCTGCCGTGACTAATGCAAGATTAAACGCAGCAAGGAGTGATGTTTTCTAGTTTTCACAACAGTTACAGTCTGAGCCATACCCAATATTAATAACACAAAATGCCAGTTGAGACATGATGCTCCCTTTTTATGTAGGCCGAATGTCTCATAATAAAAACACATCAATTTGTATACCATTTGATACTAAGAACAAAATCAGACATGATCCTAATTCCTTATTTTCATGGTGAAATATTTATCCCAAAGCATTGCAAACGGTGCAGTTTAAATAACATTGACAATATTAAACGTCCCATTCCCAGTTGTATTTATCGCACCGGATCATTAACATTTTCATCGATGTAAAAAAGTTAACGTAGAAAAATATATATGGCGATTTGGTTTCCTCCAAGACGTTGTTTATTGACCCTTTATACGAGCCATCTCCCATGTCAGAGCTTTGTAAAGGTCAGCAAAGTGCTCCAGAAGTTTTTAGACAGAGAAGCCTGCACTTTCCTGTTTCTCGATAGCATGACAAGCTAAATGTTTCAGCCTTTTTAACTTTCGGAAAGAAAAAGGAAGAGTCGGAAAAAAAAAAGGGAAGGCGAGAGTATGTTTATAGCTGCTATAATGTAACTGATAACAAACTAACTATGTGCATTTTTATGCATATATTTGACAATTCAAGCATTTTAACTGTTGCTTTGGTATAAAAGGAATAAAGTATAAAAAGAAAATATTCCAATCACCAGAAACCGTATTGTGTGAAACCGCACCATGCAAACAGCCCTGGTAACGCCACATCCAGACCCCACATCAAATCCTTGAGGTTCTTTTATTACCATCTCTCCCCCAAACCTCCCTCACATGATTGTGAACATGGAAGAGCTGCAGTCACCGTCATTAATGCTGATAGTGCAGCTGTGGCAAAACTAATGATTCTTTTACAGGCTCGGGAAGCAGAGGAAATGTCCCGGAGCATCTCTAATTCTTTTGAAGAGCACATCCACTAAAACGATGAACATAATGGGAACAGGGAAACTGAAAGGCACCTAGCACCCACACACCTGCACACACACACACACACACACACACACACACACACACACACACACACCCATTCTGACACCCGGTTCTCCCTTGCAGAAACCTGACTTTCATCACTGTCAATCCATGTATTGAGGTGCAAATTTGCATGCTGGCCTATTTTTGGTGACATTTTTCGAGTTTCTGCTTCCTTTCAGTGCAGCACAACTTAGCTACAGCTAATGATGCTTTGATCGATAGCAGGAAAACCACTTTATGCTTTAGGTCAATGTTAATGCACTGTACTGGCGCGCCACGTTAATTCCACTGCTGTTTGATCTCGTCTGGCCACACCCCTTTATTTTGTAATCCCACCCTTATCACTTTGGAGACATTGAAGATGAATGAATTACATTTATTTACTGGTTTATTATTTTGGTCATTATGATGATGCTGATTGCTACTAAACACATTGCTTTATCTTATATAAATGGTTAAGGGTCATGGTGGATCTGGTGTCACAAGAAGATAGGGAAAATTCTCCAGAGATGGGACATGCGCATGCCTAATGCGCACACACACACACACACACACACACACACACACACACACACACAAACACACAAACACACACACTTTGACTCACTCATTCACACCTAGGGTCAGTTTAGAGAACCTGCATGTTTTTGGGAAGTGGAAGTAAAACAAAGAACAAATAAATAAATAAATAAATAAATAAATAAATAAATAAATAATTGAGCTAGTAAACCTTTTTTTTTTAATCACAGAGGCAAATAAGATCTCTGCATGATGAAACGTTATATAATTTTACCTCTTAACTGTTGCATATTAATTAATGACAATTTGCATAAACTTGCAACAACAAAAAAATAATTAACACTTTCCTCCCACTTCTTTCTTTCATGTTTTTACTCCATACTGCCTACACCACATGAATGAGGAGATGATTCCATAGAATTTACATCAGCTATCCTTTGGACATTGCCTGTGGGACCTGTCAGCAAGCTAAACGAGCGTGAAATCGCATCAAGTGCAACTGTGGGTTATCTGCTCCACTTCTCCAACTGTTGCATCTTGGAGGTGAAGACATCTCCAAAAGAATCATAAAAAAGTGAACTTGAAAATGTTATGTTGAAAAATTTGTAAAAGGCTTGATGAAACAAATCCCATAGCTGGTTATACCACATAAGTGTACACGAACTTGAAATATGCACTATAGGAAGTTATAACCCCTCTATTCACTTTACATGCTTTGGTCATTAATAGCTTGCATGGATGGCTTCAACACAAACTCAGTACAAGTGAAAAGTTTTTGGTTTTGTTTCATTTGTAATTTTTTTGTGCAAAAACAAAACTTTGTAGCAACAGAGTATCAGGTTAAACCAGTAAATGTATTTCTTCTAGTGAATTATATTGAAAACACACACACACACACACACACACACACACACTCTCTCTCTCTCTCTCTCTCTCTCTCTCTCTCGCTCGCGCTCTCTCTCTCGCTCGCGCTCTCTCTCTCGCTCGCGCTCTCTCTCTCACGCAAACACACGTCGTATTTTGAGCAGTATCTAACCACGTTAACAGAAATGCCCCTTTTCCACGCAAGCTCATGTCCTCTAAATCACACTTCGTGAGTCAGACCTTCTCATTGAACTTGGAAGATGTTCTGTGCGCCAGCCTGCGTTTCGACGCATCATTCGCACATAATAATCCTCTGCAATGCAATCCCTCTTTACTACTCCCAGACAATTAGGATGCAAGTTTCGGAAGTGGCTCCAAAACCTTAAGGAGAAGGAGAAGCACCGCGCATCTGTCAGGCGCGCGCCCTTATAAAAGTCAAATCTCCATCATCAAAAACAAGCCGCAAAATAGAATATAATAAATAGGTGAATATGGAATTATATATTATATATGTATATATCTTAGATATACATATATATATATATATATATATATATATATATATATATATATATATATATATATATATATATATATATACACACACACACATCAATCCAGCTTTCGGACTTACCGCTGGCGGCGGTGATGAGACCTAATGAGAAAAGGAGCCAGACGTGCTCGAATTTGCCCATGGCGGTGGCGTCCGCCGTTAATTCCGCCTTAATGCCGAGTTCTTGACGCCGATTATAACCGCGCATAGACATCCAGCTCGGGCGGGTGGACGAGGCGCCGCTTTAGCGCTCATATCAGCGTCGGGAGAGAAGCGCCGCTGCGGTGCGCATGAGAGAAGGATGAGAGCATACCGGGGATCGTTCAAGTCCGAAACGGAACACACGGAATGAGCTGGAGAGAGGGATGGAGAGAGAGAGAGAGAGAGAGAGAGAGAGAGAGAGAGAGAGAGAGAGAGGGAGAGAGAGAGAGGGAGGGAGAGACGCAAAGAGAGAGAGAGAGAGAGAGAGAGAGAGAGAGAGAGAGAGAGAGAGAGAATGCTGAGAACCGCTGCGCATGGATGCTGGACTCTCCCATCACACAGCACCGCACAGGGGATGAAGACGCAAAGCCCTGCTCATAAGAATGACTTTAACAAGAGCCGATAATTACAAATGGCTTCTGCAAACTAATTTCGATTCTGACCACCACCACCATCACCACCGCAATGGTGATCCTGAATGCACGATTTCTCAGCAACCCTCAAAATCTGCGTAATAAACTCTACCAAGTTAAAGAGCCCAGACTGGAGAATTAAAGATGCTCACTGATATCTTGGCCTGAGACGCTGTGAATGTGACCACATAAGGTTAAAAAAAAATTCCAGCAATTTCAAGCTTAAATAGATGGAAACCATCAACCTTCAAAATCTTCAAAAAGATACAGTATCACATTTACTGGGTTCTAAAACTAAGTTGAGTGCAAAGCTGCAGGGTTTCCAACAAAATGGCAAATAATTTACTAAACTTAGAAATGTACATTCTCAGATTATGTAAACAAAAAAGCTTTGAGGAAACCCCTGAAAAAACATCTAACCTACTTGCATGCATCTGTGGCTACAGGAGGGGAAAAAAAAAGAAAAGTGGATGTGTGTTTGATGTTCAGAACTCTACAAGTTCTGTACTCTACAGAAAAATCTACAAGATCAGAATGATGGCCCATTTATGGCAACTGAATAGTCCAGGTGAAAGATGTATATTTTAAAAAGGTCCAGAAGGTGTACTCTCGGGGAAACCCAACGCAATGACAAGGAAAGGTGTCATTTCTTTCCTTCCCCCTTGCAAAGACTAGAGAAAAAAAAAAACAAGGACAATTAATATTTTCTGGAGCAAAGAGACCCAATGGACCTGTCCGAGGTCCCAGAAGTCATTGGTGCACCCCCTGGATTTTAAGCAGCAGACTGGAAACGTGGAAACTGGAGACCTGGAGCCACATTACTAATGTAGCATGTAACCCTGTTTACCAAAGAAACACACAAGTTCTGTTTCTGTTTACACACCCCACTGTG
>NC_139577.1:1642030-1719530 GCF_946808225.1 Silurus aristotelis | reverse complement strand
TCTGATACTGTAGTGGATGCATATGAAAAATCTCAACACTATTCAGACCCAACTTTATCAAACCCTTTTTTAGAGTAAAAAAAAAAGAAAAGCAATCCAGTCAGTCACACTGTAACATTATGGCTTTGTCTGTGAATTAATGCGTAATTCTTTATGAAAAAGAAAAACAAATGATATATTCTTCCTGCATGCGTCTTAGACAGAGCCACATGCAAGGTGATGAAATGAAGATGCTTTTTAACCGAATTATACGAAAGAACAAACACATTGTGTAAGAAATTTCCTTAACAAAATAAATTAATGGTGGTTCTTTGTTCAAACATGTAGAAGATATTGTTTTAAATAAACGATATTCTTTCCATATAAAAGGTGTGATTGCTTCTTTCTCAGCACTGTATACACACTCAGGTTAAAATGTGTTTGGATTTTTAATAATCCGTAAACCGAGCTTGACCGGTTAATATCTGTTAAGTGTGCTGCGTCATGATCCTCCACCATAGCTAAAGACCCCCTAGATGAAGTGTCTGTCTCGCTTAGAAGCAAAACATCACCCCCCTCCTGGATCAGAGGCGCGTACACCGGGTCTGCATTCGTTATTAGATTGAGGACCTCGATTGCTAATTAGAGTGTTAGAAATAAGTTTGCTTCTGCTTCACAGCGTACCTGTGTAGGTTCTGATGAGGAAAACATGAGATGTAATGGTTCGGTCGCTCAGTGGGGGTTTGCGAAGACTGAATAATTATATCCACTAATAACGTTGTATAAAAAAAAAAAAGATCACCTAGTGATTAAGTTCTTCAGACACCCATCACTCCAGATGCCTGCACGACTGAACTGTCAATGACATTTTTGTCCTACGAGTCGAACAGCATCGCTATTCGTTTTCTGATGAGGGAAAAATCATCCGATTGCTGATGTCGTCGTTCTAGAACACCAATAGGTCGCACACAAATGAGTCATTTGTGCTCAAAATTGTCTACTACAAAAATCTACAGATACGACACCGATGATTTAGCCGCAGGACCGTATTTATCAACGCGTGATCGCCGCAAAGAGTCAAACGCTTCAGAGATTCCAAACTCTCAAGTGTGGTCTGAATTTCAAGGACAACAAAGTAAAAACATGTTCTTTTCGGTCTCCCCATCTTCCATAGTGCATTAACATGACTGGTCACTTACAGAGTGCTTTGAAATGAACAGAATAGACCGGGCTCTTTACAGGGTATGGAGGAGAAGAGGCCGAGCTGAATAGACTGCAGCAGCACTAAAAGAGATTGCGCGAGTTTCTGAAGAGTTTTTTTTATTTTTTTAATAAAAAAGATCACTCCAACATACATCAATACAATAACGTCTGCGGCATAAAAAGGCACAAGAAAGCTGAAAACAGAGACGTAGCACTCAGTATCCTTTAGATTTTTTAGAAGGTAAGGAACACAGAATCTTGATGGAATTGTGCACCTTTCTTTTTTCGAGATGCAAGTGAAATAGTATATCGCTGCGGTGACACAAGAGCTCCACTGGGTCTGGAGGAGTAAAATGTGATGCCCTGGCAAATCAAAGTCATGGCATCACTAAATCAATGCCTTTCCTTGATCCATTGCTATATTTCATGCTCTCTGCTCCGTTTTTTAAACAGCGTTCAGGAACAATGGATGTTCAAACCAGAGCTCTGTGGCTCGAGTTCAATTCCGGCTTTGATGCTTTGGACTTGGAGAACAAGACGAGATTTCCTTCCAAGTGAAAGGAAGTTTTATTTTATTTTTTTTAAAGCCAAAAACAGCACTATGACCAGGCTTCAAAAAAATATATCTACACGGTCTAGAAGGTGATGATGGACCTATTGCATGATGGCGAAAGTTTTAGAAGAGATAAATTTGTAAGGCCAAGTATTCAACATTATATTTACATTTATGTCATTTGGATGATTTTTTTTTTTTAGCCTGAAACAGAGTTGTTTAAAGAAGTGGAATTACTTCTGCACCATTATTATTGCAGCATATCTGTGATTTAATGCGTCACGACACACCTTGTGGATCACAAATAGAAAGGTAGTCAGTGTTAAGCCTGTAGGGGTTTATATTGGTATCTTGGGGGTAAATTTGACAGGATATTCTTTACATGGCACTAAAGTTATGAAATCAGATATTTTCCTGAAGACATTTCCTCAATATCCTGACGCATCGTTAAATAAAATGTGTGCAAACACAGCTAATTATAATATTTATCTATTTTTCCGTGCAGAAGAATGTGTTAGAAGAGGTATAATGTCGGTTGCATCATTGTGCCGTGGTTGTAAAAGTGTCTTGTTTGTATTAAGGTGAGTTACTAGCGATCATTAACATCAAATGTAGTTAGTGAGCTAATTTTCGAGACGACAGTGGCAGGAGTAATCGGCTCCGGTAGATTGAGACGAGCCGAAATCAAATTCTTTAGGAAAATTGCACAACATGTTCAAACAAATGCGACACGTTCTCCTGCATTTTCACTTTTCAGGAGCATTAAGGGAAAATAAGCTGGGTGAGAAATGCAATGATGTGTGCTGCTATGGAGCTCGTTTGAGTGAAAAAGGGTGTAAGTGGTTATCCGAGCAAAATCATCAACTACACACAGATTTCATATCCTAGAGATTAGTTTGAGCAAAGAATTTTCTGAAGCTCTGAAACGATTTCTTGAATTCCATCAATGCAACCTACAGTACAGGTTATGTGGAACATACTGTACATCCTACATGTTATGTCGAAGTTCACCAGTTCAGCTTTGGGTGTTGCTATATAAGCAGATATGTAGAGACAGGACAGAAGAGGTGTAACAGTATTTTGTAAATAAGGTCAACTAAATCTCAGCAATAGTTTGGTAATTAGCATGATTTTTTTCTTTTTTTATTAGCTGTGCTGCTTATCAGCATGAATAGAGAAATATCCTTGTGGATATAAAAAGGATAGTAATACTATAAATCAGTGGTCCCCAAATTATCTGATTCTGAACGATGTTTTATTTTGGAAAATTTCCGGATTCTCTCCTCCACATCTGTCTATGACTCACTCTTAATGCATGTAATGATGCCTCGGTCACATGTCTTACCCTCATCTGCTACCTTCTAAAAGGGGCTGCTCCGCCAACACATAATACATTACCGCTTAATTCAAACCCTCAAATGAATAAAAAAATGAACAAAAACCAACACGGTGGATTCATGTTTTTTATTCGATTTAGAAAAGACCAGTTTTATGCCGATCGTATCATTTTATTTTGTTGTATTTATCCACCACACCTTGTCGGAAAATATTGTCCGACATTAAACAGGGAACGACGCTAAAGATTACGTGAAATACAAGATAGTTGGATGCTGTTTTGTACTTCTTTTTTAGGCTTTGAAAAATAAGACCGGTTAAACGACAAAAAATCTGAACCAGACAAGATCCAGACTGTGTTTTTTCACATTGCACGTAAGCCTAATAGAAACGAACAAGAACATATCAACAATTCTCTGACATGTCTTGAAACCTAATGTACTGGATGACAACTATGTGTAAAAAAAAAACGCATATATAAGCCGCACCCACTGAATTTTACAAATATTAGTATTTTTAACATAAATAAGCCGCTAAGTACACAAATGTACTTTACACAGGCTTTAACGAAAGACACGTTACATACGGTGTAACGGGTGAAATATGCTGCGTTTCCTTTAGGAGCATAGCGGTATTTTGGGAATAGCATGCCAGAAGCGAGCTCTCCCTTCACCCAGACTCGACGCGCTACAACGGCTTGTATCCAAACAGTAGCCTACCAAGAAAGTCATTGTTCACTGTCTTCCTCCTTCCTTTCACAACTATTTCTCTCGGGAGTTTATCTTTTGGTATCGTCGTGCGTTTAAAAATCACCCGATGGACGTTTTTTCTCCCGATGCCGTGCAGCTCAGAATACAGGTGAGGTGCGTTTTTTTCGTTTCCGTTCGGAAATTTCATTGGTCTAATGTTATGTGGTTGTTGTTTGGCTTGAAGTTTGTGAAACCGGGAAAAACCCAGGAAAAATTTATAAATTAGCCGCTTCGTTGTTTAAGCCGTGGGGTTCAAAACGTGGGAATAAAGTAGCGACTAATAGTCCGAAAAATACGGTATGTTTAATGCAGCCCTAGGATGAGTAATAAATTAATTTTTGTTTATAAAGTACGTGATGATGTTCTCAAAAATCAAGTTGGTTTGGTTGGTAGAAGACAGCTTCATGTTATAGAGTTTTCCTCAAAGCCATTCTTGGATTTCTGACACCTTCTGCGTTATCTTCATTAGAAGATAGATGGAGTGGCACATAATGGATTGCAGGCAGGTTGCTGCTGAAATTGAACTCTTGTGCTCATTGTTATTATTATAATTTTTTTTACAGACCTCTGTGGAATCGTTGCTGATAAAGTCAAGAGGAATTAACTGACATAAGCGGTTGTGTCCATCAATAACATTGTCCAGCTATTTTATTTTTTAAAGGTGTACAATGGAAGCAACCTTTACATTTTGTTTGTTTATTTCTTAATTCAATTCATTTTAACTGTAATTTTAAAACACAAGTAAACTGGAATCTTTCTTCCCTCGAATTTTGATTTGACCAAAAACCTCTGAGCAGGGTGGCGAAACTGGATCCGTACTTTGGGTACTGCAATGATTAGAACTCGACTAAATAGTCCCTTTATAACGCAAACGTTCGTCAGACAAAAAAAACTCAAATATTTAGCAACCTGATGACAGCCAGCTTACAAGTACAACTGCATGCACTGCTGTCTAATGGGTTGTTAAGTAACATTTATCTCTAACTAGATGCATTCTGGTTAAAAGCTCCTCAAAGACTGGTGGTTCCTAGTGATTTAAAAAAAAATCCACACCAATAGTGACAAATATCATTTTTGAAAAAAGAGAAAGAAAGACACAAATCTTTGGAAATGTTTTTTTTCCCTCCACACTTTCATTAACAGGAACATACAAAATTAAATATTGCCACAAATGTAAAAAGGAGCCCTACATTTATCTCTAGTTGAGACATGTAGCTTTAGCTGACTGATGATGATGAGGCTGAGGAACTGTCAGAGCCAGGCAAGGCAGGGGTGGAGGAGGGGATAGTAATAAGCTTCTTAATTAAACTCGCTTCCAGTTTAGTCCACGTCCAATCCAATTCAAACGCAGACCCGGATAGAGTCATGGCCAGTAATATTACATATGCAAAACAACTACAGTCTATTTATATTTCCAGCAAGACATGTCATGACTATTCCTCTTCAAAAACAAATTCACATGCATGCGGAGACCAGAAGACGGGTCACTAGGGATAATAAGATACCATACTGCAAGATTTTCCTTTCTGAATACTAGCCAGGTGGGAGCTACTGCATTTAGGTCCACTGAGAAATCACAGGAAATTTGCAATTAACCACAAAAGCCTCCAGTAAATTTTAGAGCCCTGACACCTTAAGCCTCTGAATGCAGTGTATGTACCGAACTGAGAGGCGTAAACATGCTGGTCTTCTTATCTGTGGTGGAGAACTCGTATGCTCTTGCTGTGCAGTCGATTTAATTCCTTTTTCACAGACAGTAGATTGATTCTGAATGACTGCTATTTCATGACTATGAGCGTAAATGGGGCAGTTTTCTATTAGAAAATGAAAACCTTTGGATTTTTGGGTAAATGTCTGTCTTCGCGTTGCTTTGGCACAATAAGAATTCGTATATGATTTATAGGAAATACATTTTATGCAAAAAAATGCTTTTACCTACAGCAGTCAAATATGACAGAGCACGTGTGATTTGTTAGAAAATCTCGTGGTGGGCTCACGTGTCTACCCCACTACACTGTGTCTGTGTGAAAGCTGGAAAAATGCCTTGTAATGTAAAACAAGAAGGTGAAATATTTGTAAGACAGAAAAATTAGACCATAAATACTCTCGCAGGAAGTGAGACAGACAAAAAAATTTAAATCAAAAACAGCTGGAGTTTTCACAAATTCTGTCAATTATAAACCCCATTAGTCAATTTGGTGTAAAAACTTTGAATATACTTTGCCATTGTGCAAGTTCGCTGAGGTCATTGTGTGTGTGTGTGTGTGTGTGTGTGTGTGTGTGTGTGTGTATATATCATTTAGTTCTCGGCTCTTTTTCAACACTAAAGATGATTATGGAGATTGTTGTTTATTTGGTCCTTGTAATTATTGCACACTTGCTTTAAGTACACATCTGTTCCCAGGTTTAATTCTGTTGTTAATTATTTGTTGGAAAGCACTGACCTTCATTAAATCGATCATTTATTCACAGCTCACAGGAATTGAGTCGATACCCAAACAATAGAAAGAATTTTGATTTTATCTCCTGCTCATGTGTGTACATGTAAGGGATAAACGATTATGCATTTAGAAAGGAAAAAGAGGCGCAAACAAAACCCCGTTTACACGCTGAAACATCAATTAAACCTGAAATTAAATATCAGGAATATAGTGAAATGTATCCCAAGTTCCTATGATGCAATTGGCCAGGAAGAGGGACCGAACTGGGAAGGTGAGTAGTGAGGAGAGTCTGTTGAGAAGATGGAGGGAGTATTTTGAGCAGCTGATGAATAAGGAAAATAATAAAGAGAAGGTTGGATGGTGTGGAGATGGTGAATCAGGAAGTGGATAGGATTAGTAAGGAGGAAGTGAGAGCAGCGATTAAGAGAATGAAGAGTGGACAGGGTGGAGAGAGGAGTTGTGGTATTGTATGAGGAAGTCTGGTGTGTCAGAAGAATGTGAGGGGGTGCAGGACATGTATGAGGACAGTGTGACAGCAGTGAAGTGTGCAGTAGGAACGACAAACTGGTTCATGGTGGAGGTTGGACTGCATTAAGGATCGGCTCTGAGCCCTTTCCTGTTTACAGTGGTGATCAGACAAGGTCAGACAGGAGTCTATGTGGACTATGATGTTTGCGGATGATATTGTGATTTGTGGTGAAAGTAGGGAGCAGGTTGAGAAGAGCCTGGAGAGGTGGAGATGCACGCTGGAGAGAAGGGGAATGAAACTCAGTAGGAGTAAGACAGAGTACATGTGTGTGAATGAGTGGGAGGGCAGTGGTTTAGTTACAGGGGAGTGATTTGTGATAGAAGAGTATCTGTGAGAGTGAAAGGGAAAGTTTATAGGACTGTGGTGAGACCTGCGATGTTGTATGGATTAGAGACAGTGGTATTGAGTAAAAGACAAGAGGTGGAGCTGGAGGTAGCAGAGCTGAAGATGTTGAGATTTTTGTTGGAAGTGATGAGGATGGACAGGACTAGAAACGAGTTCATTAGCGGAACAGGGCATGTAGGATGTTTTGGAGACAAGGTGAGGGAGGTGAGATTGAGATGGTTTGGACATGTGCAGAGGAGGGACATGGGGTATATCAGTAGGAGAATGCTGAGGATGGAGACAAAAGGAGGAAAAGAGGAGGACCAAAGAGGAGGTTTATGGATGTGATAAGGGAAGATGTGCAGGTAGTTGGTTTGAAAGAGGCAGATGTAGAGAACAGAGTAGTATGGAGACGGATGATTCGCTGTGTGTAAAAGACTTGTATTTAAGTGTGTGTGTCCATACAACACAAAAGATGATTGCTGTTTTTTTTTATTTGGTCCTTGCTATAATTGTCAGTCTGCATTACATACACATCTGTTCCCGAGTTTCATTCTGTTGTTAATGGATTTTCAAGATGGTAAAAACAGGTTTGATGATTTCATACTTAATTTAGGTCATAATGCAAAATGTTGAATACATTTGCACACATTCTAGTGATTTGCACTTGACAAGATATTACTTATTGCTGCTTCGGCTGTAACAGTGAAGAGCCACAAACAGTGAGTGAAAGAGGAAATTAAACGTTTGTTGCAAAAAAAAAAAGTTAAACATGCCTGATTATGTTATTTTATGTCTCCATTTGGAGGGGAAACTAAATGTGTATTCATGTTTTGCACACAATGAGATCTGGTGATATAAACTAATATTTTCATTGGGGCGCTATTAATAGATTAGCATTCAACCTCCTATCTAATATCACCATCCAGCCATGTCTCTGTGCATGATGCTTTTGTCTGATGAGTGCTCTCCATTAAGCAGCAGTCGTGCGTTAAACCGTACCCTTAAAAAATCAAAATAAAAGACCATTGTGTGACAGGATTTGATGCACAATGCTACAAATGTCAAAAAAAGACAACGAGCATGCACTTAGTCGAGCACCAGTTGCACAAGTCTTTTGGCACACTGACTTATGAAGGTCAGCGCTGGTTGTGACTATGCGTGCAGCCTTGTGCTGCCATCTGTTGGTGGGCTACAAAACTACTCAAAACTTTTTCTTACCACCATGTATTCAAAATATTGCATTTTTGTGAAGTATAATTTATTAGTATAATCCTTTATTGCTACAGCATTGTCTTTAAAAACTGTTTTAACTAAGATTGTTGTTAAAATGTAAAGAAATTGTATGCTGCAAATTTTTTCAGTCAATGAATTTGTGTATCGCATGTCTTAGCAACATGAACATATATTTAGGACAGAATATGATGCTTTCAGCGAAAGGGGACAGACCAAAATCTCCAGGGTTCTAAGTTACTGACAGTTGAACAGCTACTAGTTTTAGATGTGTGTGTGTGTGTGTGTGTGTGTGTAAGTGTTCTGGGATAGATTGCCATTCCATGGACTTCTCAAAGCTTGTACCTAGAGTTCCCAGGATAGACGTATATCGATGAATAAAAATCTTAAAAAGAGAAAAATAATTTTACCAGCCAATATACTGTACATAGAATTTTAGCCATCACTCATAACAAAGTGGATAAACTCTTTTGCATCACTCAATCATACCATACATCCAGCAAATAAAATCAGCCACACCAAAATAAATGTCCACAATTTGCATGCCAGGTTCTCTCAGCTGAGCTGTAGCTCTAATTAAACTGCAGAATTGGGTGCCCTTGACAAATCAATTTCAATTCGAACCTGCCCAACTGAGACACCTTCATCTCTTTAGCTAATAGATTCTTCCTTAAAGATGCTCAGGTTTTTCATTATCGACCTCTATTCTGATCCTTTTTTGATGGCATGGAGAACGAACTTTCAATCGACACGACCAGTAAAGTGAGAGTATTTTTTTTTTTTTACAATTTCTGTGAAAACTAGTTAAACCTGGACCAAAACACTTGACTTGATTTACTTCTGTCATGCTGCGGAGGTTAATTGCCAACTTACGGCAATGTAATCTCTCTGAACTATCGATCGGAGGACCCCGTCTTCACCGAACCACCCGAGAGTCTTACTGTTTAACACGTACTCAGTCATGTCTTAATGTTCTCAAAGCTCAAACTGTTGTTATGAGACCCTGGCAATTCGTTTACATATCATCACTGTCGAGTCAACAACTCATTCACTACAACAAAAATGTAATTACAGATTGTGTAATCTATATCAAATCTTAAAGAATGACTGTTTCAACTGTTCTGATAAGATGCTTTTTATTGTGGCTTTTAAAGCTCATATCACATCAACCTGTCCAATACAATAGCTGAAAGATTTTCACAATATATATCTGGATGAATATGCATAAGGATATGAATATCATTGTAAGAGTCACGTAACGTTTTTCATGCACTTGTGCGTTTCCAGCTAGCAAATGATCCACGGACGGTACCACCCCAGAATCCCTGAATGGAATGAAATACCTTCCTTTGGATAAAATGCAAGATTGCTACTTACAGGTTCCCTTACATACTTTAAATTGAGATGACGTACCACAAAGGTGTGCGTTCTCCAGAGTAGAAAAAGAAGCGGCCCGGGTTCGATCCCCGGTCAAGGAACCAACCCCAGCCATTAGGGTTGCACAAGCCTTAGTGCCGGTCCCAAGCCCGGATAAATGGGGAGGGTTGTGTTAGGAAGGGCATCCAGCATAAAAACATGTGCCAAATCAAACATGCAGATGATCCGCTGTGGCGACATTTCGTGTTTAAATTTCTGATTTACAACGCGCTGACCACATATTAAACTTAACGTAAACAAAACACTTGGCGTGAACGTGTTGCTGGAAGGAGAAATTCGGAACATTAAGGATACAGCATGCGGTTTGATTATGTTGCGTGCTTTGGGGAAATATGTTGAGAACGAATGATCTGCTGCAATGTTTTTGTCAGAGCAGTGAATGAACCTCCCACAGAGATGATGCCAGATGCTGCTTTTGGTCAGATATGCTCTTTAAACCTACAGAAAACAGCAAATCTTAGAAAAGAAGCTTCCACTTTGCACCCTGACAGGTGAAAAATAAAATGGTGCTCTTTTCAGTGAGCTAGAAACCATCCCTGACTTGATTAACACTGTTTCTATTACTTTTTTTGGAATTTGAGGTAGTACCAATATACCCCATGTCCCTCCTCTGCACATCTCAATTATCAAAATTATTACATTAGCTTAAATACCAATACTTTAATTCCTTTAATAATATCGACCTTCCATCTGATCATTATGGACTATTTACACTAAAGTGCTTTTCCAGCCATGTGCGGTTTTTACCCACATTGCTACAAAGTTAGAGGCTCACAATTGTATCGGATGTCTATGAATGTTGTAGCATGAAATCATCCATTCACTTGAACTAGCAAACCCAAACCTGTTCCAGCATGGCAATGCTCCAGTGCACAAAGATAAAGATACTGTTTGCTCCTCACCCTTCATCAGTACCAGAACTTACTAACACCCTTGTGTCTAAAATCTCTTCAAGCACACTCCAAAATCCAGTGGAACATCTTCCCAGAGGAGTGGAGATTATTATAACAGCAAATGTACTGGACTAAATGTAGAAAGAGATTTTAAAAAATGACTTGTATTGTCATGTGTTAAACGTTTGTCCACATGGTGTATAGTTATCATTTTGCGGCAAGGATCAAACCAAAGAAGTTTGAGATTTTACATAAAAGTTGGCTTGTTTGATTTTTAATGTATTTCCAAATATGAGGCTTGTTGACACGGGACTGACAAATATAACTAAAGGGGTTTTATGGAAAACAGCTCATGAATAGTAATGAGCAGTGTGTATAAGGCACAGGTCATGTATCTCTAAAGGATAGATATTGGGTTAGAGCATGGTTTGTCCTCTGACAGAGAATTTTTCCTTACTTTTAAGATTGGTGTGCTTGAAATCCTTCAAAACATTCAGCACATTTAAAGTATTGCAAGGCATTTTCAATTGAACATACAGGTCCAAGTTCTATAAGGCTTCCTTATCACATGCAAGGCACAGATATTCACAAGCCAGCACAGAACACCAGATGGTACACCACAACACTATATGTTAGCACCATGCACATACAAAATCAAGAGCTTTAGTTAATGTAACAGCACACATCAGAACGTGACTCGGCATGGTTGCTGGTGCCAGACTGTGGTTAAAGAACACATCCAGGGGCATTTTTACAGGCTGAATTCATTTACCTCCACTACACACTGCATTGCACTAAACATATGCTCCTGCTTTGCTGCTATTCCTTTCCTGTAAGTCTTGTTTCTGAAGGGAAGGTCAGCGCTTAGAAGTTTGTAGGGTATAGAACGTTGATTTTGCTTAGCAATAGCTTATGCTACATTTTAGGTGAAGCTGCAACTCAAAAAACACCAACAACACTCCGATTCATCATTAATGTTAACTTAGTGGTTAAGACATTGTACTTTGGACCAGAAGGTCATGAGTTCAAAATCCCAGACACACCAAGCTGCCACTCCAGGGCTCCTGAGAAGGGTTTTTAAACCTATAGCTGCTCAGTTGTATGAATGAGATAAATGTAAGTCGCTCTGGATAAGTGCGTCTGCCGAGTGCCAAAAAATGAAGCAGAGGATCAAGGGCCTTACTCAAGGGCCCACTAGAGGCAGCTTGCAGAAGCAATGCAGAAGGATTAAACACCCCCCCCCCCCCCAACCTTCTGATCAGTAACCCAGCACCTTAATCAATGAGTCCTCAGCGTTCTAATCCCCATTCTAAATGTCAAAATTACGTCTGAAAGATACTCTAGAAATGAACTCATTCCATACCACTCCAACGAAGGCACCGGAGTCTGTAACTCGGTCACTCTTTATCATCCTTGTTGATTTATTTTTAGTCCTGCTGAAGTTTATTTCTTGAATCTGGAATCTTAACTTTGTTGGCGCACTATCACAGTTTAATAGCTTTAATACAGACATAAATAATCTGAAACAATCACCATTATAAAACTGATGAATCAGTTGCAACGCAGTTGTCAAGAGTCCATTAAATGAAAAACCATTAGCAAGAGTATGCATTATAAAATGACTTCCTATCCTCTTTAAAAAAAATAAAAATAAATACCTCCGCTATTACGGAGTTAACAAACATCTGCAAAAACGCTCATTTGGTTCTTACCACGTTCAGCTGCAGAGAATAATATACAGGCAGCCTTTTAATCACTATCGCCAGTTAGACTAAACATGACAGCTGTAAGGGGTGAGAGGAAAAAAAAAAGAAAAAGGAAAGAAAGAAAGAAAGAAAGAACACTTGGCACAGCATGCCTTCTGATCTCGCCCTCAAGAGTAGCTTATGGATTTCGGAGGAGGATGAGATCTCATTTTATCACACAGGCACCTTGGGTGACAATACCACAGCAGGTAAATATCCATGCAATTATGGAAAGGGAGGTGCGATGAAAGAGGAATACCAAATAGCAAGCACAAACACATTCCAGTCATTCGTGGAACATGAACTATACCAGTTATGTACAACACTTGTCTTAATATAAGATCTGTACAAGATTGATTATGTGCACACACGGTAGCGTGAAAAAGAATGTACACCCTCTCTGATATTCATGGTTTTACTTATCATAAGAAACATCATCTGGTCCTTATCATGTTCTATGATTAGGTAAATACAACCTCGGATGAACAACTCATGACATATTACACAGTGTGGTCACACATTTTTATAAAAGACAAAGTATTAGCAGTTTGTGGGTCTGGAGCATTCAAGTGTGTGTTAACTTGATGCCAAAACATTAGCAATGCAAACAATTATTGTTGCCAGTCAGTCTGGGAGGGTTAGAAGGCCGTTTCCAAACAATTTATTTATAGATTTATAAGAATTTTTTTTTATCATTTTTCATCAATGATTTATTCTACATTTATTTTTTTTATTGATTCTACAGTTGACAATCTTCCCAGGAGTGGACGTTCCAGCAATTTTAACCCAGAGTTAGACCATGCAATGTTTAAAGGAATTGCAAAAAAAAAAAAACCAAGAGTTACATATTAGATTCCAAAAGCCTCAGTTATAATATAAAATATGAACTTTGACAGTACAAATAAAGAATAGCTGAACAAGTATGGTTTGGAAGAGTTGTCAGGAAAAGCCTCCAAAAAAAAAAAAAAAACATGGCAGAGAAAAATTTGGGAATGACATTTTTTGGATACACAAGACCGAAGTGTAGATGTTTAGCCATGATGCACAGCACCACATTTGGTGAAAACCAAAACACAGCATAACAGCTCAAACACCTCATACCAAATGTCAAGCACAGTGGTGGAGATGTGTCAATTTTGAGTTTGTTTTGTTTTGCAACCACAAGACCTGGGCAACTTGCAGTCATTGCGTTCTCCATGAATTTCTTTGTGTAGCAAAGTAATCTGTAAAGTAGTAGAAGTAGTAAAGTAGTCCAACAGCTAAAGTTTGGCCAAAATTGGGTCATGCAACCGGACAAGAATCCCAACAACACTGGTAAACGGATAAGAAAAATAGAATCAAGGTTTTAAGATGGTTCGGTCAAAATCGAGACTTCAACCTTAATGAAATGTAGCAGCAGAACCTTAAGAGATCTTTGAGTAAACAAATGCCTCCAAATCTCAGTGTACTGAAACAATGACGTTGTTCCTCCACAATGATGTGAAAGATGGATAAAGTCATACAGAACATTATTACTTACAGTTATTGCTGCTGAAGGTGGTTCTACAAAGTGTACTTAGTTTTTTTTTACACAGATTCTCCATTTTGGCAAATATTTTTGTAGAATAAACAATGAAAGTGTAATACATCATGTGTATAGATAGATAGATAGATAGATAGATAGATAGATAGATAGATAGATAGATAGATAGATAGATAGATAGATAGATAGATAGATAGATAGATAGATAGATAGATAGATAGATAGATATTTCCAAATTCTTATCATATTTAAAATCACTCTTTAGTCTTACAGATTTAATTATCATGCACAGGACAATGTGAATTAATTTGCCTTTTTAATTCGATGTTCATTTTGCGAGGCCATTTATTTATACTGACATAACTAATTGGCAGTTCTCTCCCTGAAGTAACCGCCGGCTACACCACCTGAATGCATTTGAGGTTTAAATGGGGGTTAGAACTAGTACAGCGTTGAATTAGATGTTGGAGAGCAAGTCAACAGCACATGATTGGGTTGGTAACTGTATTGTACCAACCAAAACGTTTGCACTAAAGCAGTAACGTTTTGTTCCCCATATAAAACAGTAAAATATCTTTCTTGGGGTTTAAATGTGTTTCTTGAACTTCCAACCAGTCTCAGATTTTTTGGCGTTTAGAATAAGCCTTCCTCTAAATGACATCCTTGTGAGCGACATCGCATAGAAGCCAGATCGTTGAAGTGCTGATGATTGTTGATATCTGTACAAGTCCTCCTTTTTCAACTAGTGGATTCTGTAACTTATTCAGGGTCATATTTGACCTCTTGGGTTGTTCTCCATCGGCTGCCCCTCGAGCCCATGCACTCAAATCAGATATATGGTCTGATCTTGGCATGGACTTGGCATGGGCTAACTTTTTTTTAACAGTGCTCTAAGGATAGTTCGTTGTATTTTAATAACCAACTCCAGCTTTATTTCAGACTGTCAAAGAAAGTGGCGTAAACATGACACAAAGAATCACAGAATCTTGACTTACTCTGGATTACATAAATAAGCATACAAGTAAAAACAGAGGAGCTTGTAGTGTATTTAGAATCAGCTCTAATGAAGATAAATATTTATGAACTGTAAATATGGCTTCTTAGTGCTTATATTGTGCACTACATAGGGTGTAGAAGGGATTATGCTTTGCTCTATGTAGCACACTTAATTTATGTAGAAAACAAGAAGGCATTGGGGTTTGGCCCACTGTCCGATTGCCAATGAGATTACTGCTGTCATAGGTACCAGATAAACAGCCACAAATAATTGCTGTTATCAAGCCTTCGCTCTGCCTTTTATTTAGCTAGAGCAACAACAATAAATTAGATTTGATCAATTACTTAGACAATGAGACTTTTATAAGCTTGAAATGAATTTCAGGAGTTCGCAGACTATACAGACTTCACTACGAGGTCTTTGGTATGAACTTCCATTAATATAACTTTCAAAAGCAGCTCGCGGAAAACTTTTATTTCACGGAAATTCGGAGCGATATAGCTGAATCTCACACACCCCCCACACTTACACACAATGCACACTTTGCAGTGCACAAGCCCTATCAATAATGCAGTCTTAGCGCACAATCCCTAAATTTTGTAGGATTAACTACAAAGCCACAGCAAACAGTTTTTAATTTAGCTCACAGCTTTAAGGAGCATTCAGGGATAAGAGGTGTTTAATGATTCCCAGTTTTGTTTTACAGACAAGATGGATGGTTTTGGCTGGAAATGTGGGCAAAAGTGTGATTTGCATTTATACCGGTCAATAGCACAAGCCGGTAGCTTTAATTCACCAATATGATATACTCCTGTCATTATATTGGCATTATAGGAACATACAAACTTCAATAAATGTACTTACCTGGTGTGAAAATTATACCCTCAGATAAAATACGGAATAAAAACGGGACCTAACGAAAAGAACTACCGTAATTTTCGGACTATAAAGCGCACCCATATATAAGCCACTGAATTTTACAAATTTTTTATTTTGAACATAAAACATAGTGTCTACACTAATGTACTTTACACAGGCTTTACGAAAGACACGTTACACACGGTGTAACGGGTGAAATATGTTGCGCTTCCATTAGGAGCATAGCGGTATTTTGGGAATAGCCTGGCACTGCATTTTTCCGCTATTACTGCATGTGTGCAAGACCGAGGAATATGTCCTCATTATTTTCTGATGCTCATTTCTAAGTTTCTTTGACTAACCCATAACGCTGTTACCAAGAAAAATTAAAAAGCACGAGTTTTGGAAACCTGTCTGTGCTTATATGATTTGTGTTGTAACTGGAGTTAGCGAGCTCTGTCTTCACCCAGACTCAACGCGCTTGTATCTAAACAGTAGCCTAACAAGAAAGTCATTGTTCACTGTCTTCCTCCTTCCTTTCACAACTATTTCTCTCGGGAGTTTATCTTTTGGCTTCGTCGTGCGTTTAAAAATCACCCGATGGACGTTTTTTCTCCCGATGACGTGCAGCTCAGAACACAGGTGAGGTGCGTTTTTTCGTTTACGTTCGGAAATTTCATTGGTCTAATGTTATGTGGTTGTTTTTTGGCTTGAAGTTTGTGAAACCGGGAAAAACCCAGGAAAAATTCATAAATTAGCCGCTTTGTTGTTTAAGCCGCGGGGTTCAAAACGTGGGAAAAAAGTAGCGGCTTATAGTATTTATTTATATATATGATATGGGAAGCTGCACAGTACATACTTTTTTCAGTTTCATCATAACATGATTTGAGAAGAATGTTGCAACTTTGATCATGGAATCAGTCTGGAACTTCATTCAAAAGAGCGCATGCTTAAGTGAGAAATTACAAAGAGAAGAATGTAAACAGCAGGTAAAATATAAATCTCAAAATGAACAAAAACTTTAAAGAAGAAACAAGGGCTTTATGGATCTCCAATTGTGGAGTTTGGTATCTTGCACATGTTCTTGACATGTATGTGTTGGTTTTCTCCAGTTTCTCTAAAAAATATAGAAATAAATGCCAGTAGGTGGACTGGCAATGCTAGTGGGTGAATGTGTGTGCATTGCTTTCAGGTTCTTTTGCATCCAGATTCTATTTAAAATGTGCTTTTTATATGAAAGGGTTTTAAAAAGAACGCTTCCTCT
Source organism: Silurus aristotelis (assembly GCF_946808225.1). Taxonomy (NCBI): domain Eukaryota; kingdom Metazoa; phylum Chordata; class Actinopteri; order Siluriformes; family Siluridae; genus Silurus; species Silurus aristotelis. Next base: position 1,702,468 of record NC_139577.1, on the reverse strand, counting down.
CGAAGGATTCTGTTTGGCTTCACTTTGTCTTTTTTACGTTGTTCTTTTTTGTGACGCTTTGACAGCATTATGGAGCTCTGGTGGCCATCTGCAGCATCCGTGCATTATTAAAACAATTTGGGAAATGTCTGCTAAAAAGTAACGTTGCCTTTTGTAGTTTCACTACGTTTGTGTTTGAGTTCGATTGGAAACGAGGGGATATCAGCTCGATATGACCTCCATCTGATGTGTGACGATTCACACTGACCTTGCCTTCAACATTGTACAAATGCTTCTAATGAAATCTGATATGAAACAGTGTGAACAAGGCAACATGCGTGCGCACACACACTCGCACACTCACACACAAACACACTCGTTCACACATAGGGCCAATATAAAATAGTAATTGGGAGGAAACAGCTTACGAGCTATTTTACGACTAGTATTCCGAAGATGCTCGTGAAGATGGAAGGCATCATGAAATCAAGCAAACAGCAATTTGAGGCCAAAACATGTCTGCATTCAGAGGAATTCTTTGCTATAGATGGATTGTTCAACAACATTATGTACCCTAACATGTAAACTAATTTCAAAATGTTCAATACAGCTTCCATTCCATCTTTCATACATTCGATTTTTATTTAAAACCCTTTGATACAAGTGACAAACACTGATCCCTCTACAACACAGACGGTTCCTTAAGGACTTCATTTGAAGCCTAGATTCATCTAAACTGCAGAAATGGTTCTGTATTAGAAAGCAGACAAGTGTATATTATTTATCTGTCGGACTAAAATATTGAATTTCACCAAATCAAATGATCGTCTCTTGAATCTCAGTGAAGTCTGGCAGTATTGCGTCTGTTTAATTCGCAAGAGAAACCCAGTAAAGCCCAGTGTCTATTAGCTCCGATGGCTGATTCAAGTCAAGTTTTTTTCTATTGCGCTTTTCACAACAGACATCGTCTCAAAGCAGCTTTACAGAAATCAACAGTCAAGGTGAACGGTGTGTATTTATCCCATAACATCCCTTAGATGTTATGAGGAAGAAACCTTGAGAGGAACCAGACTCAAAAGGGGAACCCATCCTCATTTGGGTGACATCAAGAGTTTGATCATAAATCTTTTAACAATACAGAACACTGGAGAGTGAGAACTAACATGAGCACTGGAGTATAAGATTATAAGTAATGATCTTTTAACAGTCTTATACAGTCTTTATGGTTATAAATTCAAGTCCAGTGTGTTTTAATGGGAGCAAAAATTAATGCTCACTGGAGAACAGGGTTTTAATGCAGCATCTTTGGTCCCACCTGGGGGCTGTAGTGGAGGTCAAAGAAGTCAAACCTTTTAAGCAACTGCCAATCACTGGAAGATTAATGAAGACGGTTGACGTCTCAATCTCAAACACGCTCAGAGCTACAGTAGCGTTCAGTAATTAAATCAATTATGGTTTTGCATAACTTTGTATATCTTATCTTTTAAAATGTAACTAATCTGTTGTGTTATTTTTAGTTTATGTACTGGTCTAGTTTTCTCACTTACTTTTTCACTCTTCATTTTGTTGACCGTGAACTTTGGCATTATGAGAAAACCCTGAATTAAACAGAACAAATTGTTGAAACAAATTGGCGGGATTCGGCCGCAGGCAATCGCAGCTGTGCCGATAGTGTGGTGTGCTGATGTTGTGCACGTCTGCGCTGCGCACAACAGCATGATTGTGAGTTCTTTTATACAACAGCTCTTTTTGTTCATACAAATAGAAGATAGTTCCGAAAGAAGCCACAGCTGGCTAAGATGTTGCATGTTCTAGGTCAAGTCAACCATTCTTTTAAAATCTTTTCCAACATCTACTTTGAAAACCGGATAGTCGCCTCATATCAGTAGCGTGTTTCCTGAAAATAATGGGTTTTTCCCCCCAATAAAAGCCCTCTGTCCGTGGCCGCCGATCTAAAAAGATCAAAGTGGTTTTTGCGATTTTTTTTTTTTTAACACTCAAAACATTAGCCTTATTTCATAAATATTTCATGATGCCCTTTTCCACTTCAGTCTTTGATGCTTTGTCTAGCTTGAGACAAATATTATTTTGCTTCTGCATCTTCAGTTACTTCATTCAAAATATATATATTTTTTATTAATATACGTTTTGGGGAGGGTTGCGTTAGGAAGGGCATCCAGCGTAAAACATGTGCCAAATCAAACGTGCGGAGGATCCGCTGTGGCGACCCCTAACGGGAGAAGCCGAAAAGAAGATGTTATTAATATACGTTTTCTTAAGGCTTTATAGAGAACTCGGTCAGAAATATCTCGGCAAATATCATTCTGATGACTGCAATTCGCAAATCGATACACATTCAAATAGCATTCAAGCAGTGATCAGGGTTTCACAAGTCAGAAAAACAAATACTTCCCAGGGACGTTCACAGCGGGATAAAAAAACAAAACATGTTTCCATTACTAAAGCAGGATTTCTCTACATACTCTCCATCACTCTGGGCCACTATAAATTTTAACGTCAAATAACAAAGAAATCGCATCTGTGATCAAAGCAAAGGTAAAATACCACCTTCGAGAATTTCTGTTGAATCAGTCATTAAAAACGTCCATGTTTCCAGAAAGAAAATCGCCATAAAATACGTCAAATTCAATGTATCTTGAATTTGAGAAGCACCATATTTATATAAAATGCACTTGTAATGCACCTCTTCAAAAGTTTGTGGACACCTGACCATGCTTTCCAAACATCCCATTTACTTCCTACTTTGCAGTTATAATAACCTCCACTCTTTTGTGAAGATGTTCTAGATTTTATGGAGATTTGTCGACATTCATTCAACCACAAGGGTGTTTGGTAAAGTCAGGTACTGATGTAGGTGAGGAGGCCTGGGGTGCAGTCAGCATTCGCATTCATTCATGTTCAATAGGGTTGAGGTTCTTACACTGCAACCCATGTAAACACATGCATATCTTCATAGAGTTCATGGAGCAGATTTGGGTCTCCTAGGTTAAGTATAGCGAAAAATTGAATGCAATTTAAGAATTGTTTGGTAACCGTTTTGTGAAGAACCACATATAGATAGATAAGTCAGGTATAATTCATAATTAATATTCCTGTTCCTATAGTTCAAAGGATATTTTTTGAGTGGATGCTTTGCATAATGTAATAATAAGCAGATTCAGATGATGATGTTTAACAAAGAAAATCCTACAGTAATTAGTAAAGTGTCTCTTCAGAAATGCTGAAAGAATATTTATGGAAGGGGTCATAGGTGTAATTGGTCAGTTTTGTGTCTTCTGGATTAAGGAATGAGCATTTTCAAGTTTCTCAGCAACATGACTGTTCAGAGGTTTCAAAAAAAAAATATTTTTCTTAAAAAATGTAAGAGGAAAAAAGAAGAAAGATAAAGAGAAAGAGAAATGTGAGGGATTGACAATGTAACGGCTGTAATCTTTAATGCAAATGATTAAATATCATGCAATTTATTAATAAATAAATAATTGCTCTATACAGTAAGAGGAATAAAACACTTCTGGTATCTAACTGGTATCAGTTCACACAGGACTGCATCTCACCATCCCTACTGTTTAAATATTTCCCTGATAATAGCACGATTTCATCGCTTAGGATCTTAGAGATACATTAATTCACAAAACAAACAGCAAATCATCTTCCTTCTCATTTCCAATGCACATTTTCAAGTAATTAAAGGTTCTCGATATTCATTTTGCTCTTATCAGATCGCCCCAAAAATGAACGCAAGGAAAATGGAGCATGGAGAAACCTGCAGTGCTTCCCTGGAGTTAAACGGCTGATAATTGTGTTTCAGTATTGATCTATAGCATGCTCACCTCAGGCAGGCCTATGTCCACTGATGCACTCGAAGTCCTCTGGGAAATAAGAGACAGAAGGGGATGCTCCTGATAGAAACTTTCAGCTCAGGAGACGACAGGGAGACAGGTCGTCCACCTAAAATCACCAAGAAGTAAAAATCAAAATGGTTCGGTCAAACTTCATGTGGCAGGAACTTTGAGGTCACACACTGATCCTGGGCCTTGATCCCAGTCACTTTGTTCAACTCTGCCAGGTTTGTCATCCTCAACTACCCTCCCTTCTTTTTTTGTTTTGGTGCCAGGCTGAGAAACCCGGCAGCCCTCAGGAGCGCATTATAATAAGCAGGTAGAGGAGACTGTATTATGAGATCGGAGATGCGATGGACCGAAAGTGATTATCCTGCACTCAAACCAGGGGGAGAGTCGAGCGGAAATTAAGTTAGGTTTAATTACCTAGGTTTTATTCACCGCTAACCTTGAGAAGGGGGAAGGGCTCCGTTGGCTGCTTAAGGCGATTAAGTAATAAGTTCTCGCCATGTACTTCATAATGTATTACTGATATGGGTCACGTCCTTCAGATTCGATAATTAAAAAAAGGCGCGTACTTCCGAAAAATCACATTATTTTGATTTTATTTTTTTACAAATGTGCCTAAAAAGGTTTAAGACTTGAATTGCTTTTTCATTAGATGTAAAGCACAGACTTCTCTATTTATTATTTCGACATTTTACGGGCAGGTTTGAACACATACAGCTATTTGGAGCAGTAGAAAATCTAGACACGGGTAATGATTTACACCACTAACACAGTGCATACAAACGTAAACTTACTACACACTGAATTTGACGAGTGTAGAAATGCGAAAGAAGAACATTTATCCTCTACGCAATGGGTTTCTTCAAACACAAAAAAAACCCCTGCATTATAACACGGTTACAGCGGCTTTTTGAAATGAATTATATTATACTCTATGCAGACTGGAGGGTTTTTTTTGTGAGTTTCACCTCGTGATTTAGAGCGCTCTCTTCGAAAATTACGGAGAAATGAAGCGTCAGATTATATGCTTCTAGCACTGACTGCTTTGACTCCATCACACCGAGCTGCTGCGGGATTCATGCTCAGTGCAAGCATAGTATTTGAGGGAAATAAAAAAATAAAAAAAATAGTTCAATGCTCCGCTTCAGGGACTGTTGCGCTGTGTTATGGATGATAATCTTTTTATGCAACTGAATCGTGTCTAGCTTGCTGTTTAACAAAAATCAATGGCAGGTTTGCACGTTTTGGGGGTCACATTACAGTATACTCTTTAAGCCAGGACTAACAAATGCAACAAAAAATAAATAAATAAATAAATAAAAGAATTAAAAAAATAAAGGCAGCTTTGTTTTTGAGTAAAAATAATATTTAGATCATTTGAGACTTTTAAAATATATAGATAGGCAAAAAGCATGCAAATCTGTTTCTACATCATCAAAAAGTAAAAGTTATGTGAATTCTATGACGAATACAAGGCGCCTCGTGAAGCAATCCTCGACAGAACACATTTTCATACAGCATTTTCTGATAAAGTCCAAGATTAACATCAGAATATTCATTTTTTTAAGCTTTTTCAACACCTAGTTCCATTCAAAAGCTGTGTTTTTCCTTTTTTTTTTTTTTTTGAATGAGTTTTTACTGATCGGGAAATTATAATATAAATTAATTTTTTGCTTGGAAAATTGTAAACAACATCAGTTTTTTTTTTAAATTAGATTTTTGTTCATAGGTAACATTGATGGCTGTTAATACAAGGATAAGAATACATTTATTTAGCAGGTATTGTAGGTCAAATAAATCAATCTAGCCTGGAAAGCATGATATCAAATAAATGTAAAAAAGAAAAATTATAAATACAACAAAAGGCACAAATTATCATCGAAAATTAGAGTTCTTAAATTATTATATAATATATATGATATATAATAGATATATGATACTGTTAAATTAAGTACAAACTATTCTTAGAGAAATACACAATAATAATTTGCAAAATAAAACAAAGAAACTCAGCCTCGGTTTTAATACCTGCACACATTTCCTTGACATGGAGGCTACAAACAAAAAGCCTAAACCCCCCTGACTGTTGGTGGGTGGATGTAGTGTAAACAGCTTCTGCCAACAACGCCTGCTCTTTGTACTTAGAATGAACAAACACTACCGTTTAATTTACTTCCACAAGAAAGCGCTCTGGATATTAGGTGCGGAGAGTGTGTACTGAACGCTGCAGACGATTTCCCACTGAGCACATGAAATACGAGTTTTACAGATCATGTAAGGTAAAATAATATTATAAAAAATACATATCCATGCTCTCCTAGGCACAGCAATAAACCATATATGCTTCTTATTTACTTCTTCCTCTCTGTTCATCCATCCATCTTTAAAAATCCACCTGTCCATTCACAAATCCAGCTTTACATCTGTGGGTCAGTCCATCAGCCCCTTTATTACACTATCCAAATAAGAAGATAGCAGTACTTCCATTTATACATCTGTATATCTGTTTGTCTGTTTATCCATCTATTCGTTCATTTTCATTTGTCTATCAATACCTCCAGCCAGCCATCCAAATCTCTGCTTCTCTTCCCATCTATCCATCCATCCATCCATCCATCTTCCCATAGCTCACTGTCTATCTATACAGTATATCTGCCCCATATCCATCTACAACTATGTCAGTCCATCCATTTATCCTTCTTTACAGATATCTGCCCATCCATCTATCCACCTGTCTCTCTGTTTATTTGTCTATTCATCCATAGCTCACTTTCTCCATATATACAGAACTCTGTCTGTCTATCCATCTATCTTTATAGTTATCTGTCGGTCTGTTTATCTGTACATCTGTTCATCTGCACATCCTTCCCTGTCTGTTTGTTCATCCATTCATCCATCCATCCATCCATCTTTAGTTCAATGACATGTTGAATATATCAATCTGTACAGACAGCTATTTGCATTTCTCTTCTAGCCTTATAGATATCAGTTAACCTCTGTCCATCCATCCATCCATCCATGTATTTGCCTATCTTCCCATAGCTCACTATCTATCTATACAGTATATCTGCCCCATATCCATCTACAACTATGTCAGTCCATCCATTCATCCTTCTTTACAGATATCTGGCCATCCATCTATCCATCTGTCTCTCTGTTTCTTTGTCTATTCATCCACAGCTCAATTTCTCCATCTATACAGAACTCTCTGTCTGTCTATTCACCTATTTTTATAGTTATGTCTGTCTGTTAATACACATATGTTTGTCTGCCCAGCCTCTTTATCATCTGTAAAAATTTAGTCCATCTGTCTGCACATCCTTCCCTGTCTGTTTGTTTATCCATCTATCCATCCATCCATCTTTAGTTCAATGACATTGTATATCGAATAGATCAATCTGTACAGACAGCTATTTGCCCACCTCTTCTAGCCTTATAGATATCAGTCAACCTCTGTCTACACATTCATCCATCTATCCATGAAGACATAAAAGGCTACTCATGTACACTCTTCCATGCATCCACCCATCCATCCATTACCCATGGTACAAACATACAAATAAAAGACACATCAAAATAAATAAAAAAAAGTTTCCAATCAAATCTATCTGTCCATCTGCTTCTATAAATGTGGCTGTCTGTCCCTGTATATCCGTCCCTTCATCCTTTTCGAGACACAGACATAAAGCTGACAAGACAGACATCAATAAAAAAACAGACATAATCTATCTTTCCGTTTCTCCGTCTGTCTATATCGTTTCATCCATCCATCAATCTACCTATCCATTTTTAAAGATAACTGTCCGTCCAGGCATCCATCTGTACATCTATTTATCCATCTTTTCATCCATCTCTCCATCTGCTGGCATACATGCAGGTGACATGTCATATATTACGAATAGATAAAAGAATAGTGTGTTCTAATGTTCAAAAGAAGAGTACACAGCATCACGCGTGTTTTAATTCGAAGCAAACGCTGAGGAAACTGAGGAAAGAACCAGAGTGTACCAGACTGTGTTTTGATCTTTAGACTAGAAACCTGTCTCATAATTCATACAGCTGCTCACAACCAGTGTGCCTTCACAAGCAACCTCGAGTCTGGACTGGCATTTTTTCACATAACACAAACACACAAAAATGTTAGCATGCAAGAAAAAGTGTGTGAACCACATTTATACTTAAATTGAGATGTTTCTGAATAATGCACATTAAGATATCTGAAGAAATCCCTTGCCAAGATTTGTGCATTTTTTTATGATGGGATCTGTACATGCTTTTGCCAAACATGACAAATCACCACTTCATTTCATTGTGTAATAATATTTCCTGGAATATCACATTTGTTTCATGTCTTTTTGAGCTCCATAATACTTTAAGGTGAAAGGATTTATCTTCACATGTGAGGAACCAAAGTGCGAGTTGATGGTGTGGTGTGACTTGTGGTGTCCTCCTCCCTTCCCCTTCATTAAGTCAGAAGCTTGGACAGTCAGTGGTCCAGCATATCAATAATTAATTGGCATGCATATTCAGTGAAAAAAATTCTGGACAGCTGCACAGGGACTACACATGGGGTCTGAGCTCAAAAGAAAAAAGAAAAAAAAAAAGATCATCTGCTGCTCAGGCTGGGTATAACCCTCCTGCTCCGGTGTCTACTTCGGCAATCCTTCATCCAACTCTTGAAAAAATACCAAGCGAGTATTTGAGGCTACTATAAAATGTTAGAAACAAGTCTTAAAAGGATCATGCATGCAGTTTCTTTCTGGCTGATTCATGTTGGAGGGTTTGGAGCTGTAGGTCAGAATTAATTGTGAAGCACCTGCACGTCTGGTTTATATAGAGCCTCACGCTGAATGCCAACATGCCACCTGATCAGCTCATTTTCACACAAAATGAGCTATTTGAGGTGCAGAACAAGAGCCATCCATCCAAAATACTGAATTCACCTCAACTGCAAGGAATTTATTAATAAAATATGTACGTATTATTACATAATAAAGCTTATTTATGTATTTTCATACATGTAGCAGTACTAATACCGCACGTGGAGTGGAGTTACATTCACTGACGGTTGGATCGTACTTGCGGATAACCGATTAATCGACAAACTTAACACTCCATGTAAAATAGTACTAAACTTGATTACGAAATGAAAAAAAAAAAAAAAAAAAAAAAAAACAGTACTGAATCATGAAATTGTGTTTAAAAAAAACAAAAAAAACCAATGTATATTAATTATATTAATAAATAATAAAGAAAATAACAAACGAATTTAAACGGAAACAAAAAAGTAACTTTTTTAATAAATAAAAAACATTTAGATCCAAAATGTATAAAAAATAAATAAACAGCACATGTGGTGTCAGTGATTGGCCTCTAGAGGTCACTCTGGTGCTGTACGACGCAACCCGGTAAAACCATCGGTCTACCTATAATAATAGTACATTAAAACCAGCACATTCTCTTACATAAACCTATTATTAAGGTTGCAGCTGGAAAAAAAAAATTTGTAATTAGGCATAATCAGTTAAATATTAGTAGATGCCCTATAACCGATTGCGACTTAGAAAAGTGTGTTCGTTCTTTTACCTCTTTCCATCAGTGCTTCTCTACAACAAAAAGCAAGAGCAGGTCACTTTTGAAACGCTAGTCCTCTCCTTGCACTCCTCACAAACAATGACAAAGTGGCAATTCCACAAATACAGGTTGTTTCACAGCTGTGCAGGAGTGCTTGGGGCTGATGGTGAGAGCTTTCACAAGTTGCTTTGTTCACTGTTCAGTCACACATTAAGCCGCCCCCCACCTCCTTTATAATAACTGTAGTAGTGAGGGGACAATAACACACCAGTGAAAATGATGGTGGTCGGTCAGATCCTCGTTCCGTGCACATAAGTACTATTGTGTAAAGGCATCTCAGAGCTTCGGGGCTCACTTTTATAGTTGAAGCAAATGTTCTGACCAGCTTTATTGGATTACAGATAGATCCCTGCGCATGTTAACATAGGCAGGGTAGCGTCTGCCAGCTCTTTAAGACTCTTTGTTTTCTTTTTGCACTAAAATCAAAGGCATCAATAATCAAAGCATCGTGAATTCCATGGGAAATGATGAAGGCCTCTCCCTTGATATTTTTCTCCTTCATATCATGGCATGCTGCATTGTTCCAGCGCGCAAGTGAATATGAAAGCCGAAACCGAGTGGGCGACTGATTACTTCTGTAATATTGTTGTTTTCCTGCTCACTTGTTGTTTCCCGTTACTTTCAGCTCGGCTTGTTTTCATTCAGGCTCTGTGCATTCTTCTGATGCTTCATATTTACTCAAATTATCTGGTGAATGCAGTGATTTATATTCTATTCATCTAAAGGATTTTGTGTTTTTTAATACGTTTATGTCAACTGTTTGCAGACATGCATTCATTATTGGACTACAATCAAAACAATAGCAATACTATTTAATCATGAAATCACTGTTTTTCTTTTTCATAGCTAGTTATACACACTCAGGTGTTACAAAAAGGATTCTTTTATATGATCAGTCAGCATGAATGTTTCTGATTTAAAAAAAAAACTAATATCCATGCTTAACCCAAGAAAAGGCGACATTTTAAACCCATACAATAGTTTTCACAATCTGTATGAAGTTTAGATCAATACTACACCTACCTAGAACATCATATGAGGCTTGCAGTGCAACAGCGACATCTACTGGTGTAGGATACAGTGTCCAGCCCTTAACATGTATAATCTGTGAAATAATTACATCATTATTAAGGTTCCAAATCATCTTCCATACGTGTTATAATTATTTAATTAATCTAATATTCTGCCTGTTGAATTTCTGAGCATTGGGCTAAATACAGGACACAAGTAGCATCAATGTAATATTAAGTCTGGCTCTGTGAATTAAATACATGAACGACAATTACATTACAATTATATAAATGTATCCTGTGACTTGCTTTATGCTGAAAAAAAATCTCAAAAATATTTTTTGCACTGATTCTATAAAATATTGATGATTATATGTCCAATAAACAAATAGTAATCTTTTAAAGGGCTTTATTTTATAAAAAAAAATAAAAATAAAATAAATACTTTCTCCCATTATAAACATATCCAACTACCAATGCTTAAGGTCGTGACTGGATCTTGATCTCATGTGTGTGTGTGTGGCACAACTGCGACATGAACAAAGGTCACCAATGAATGAACTAAGCATTGTGCAAGCAAACTGTATGTACAATATACATATATGCAATTTACTTTGGTTTTTAAATGTGGTACTTTTTCTGAATCTCTACGGTATCAGTTTTTTTTCTTCACTGGTCTGATTGCCTTTTTTTTTCTTCTTGCGTATGCATTCTTCTCGATTTCTTCTTTAAATTAAAAACAGTGCTCTATAAAATCAGTGTAATCTGACAGGCCAGGCATTTTCAAACCTAGGACTTACATAATACAGCCATAATGTTGCATGCTCTAGCACAGTGTGACAAGATATCGTCAACACCACCAGAAGCATTCACGAGCTCATGGGTCACCTGACAATGGCTCAAAGTACCGAGAGAAAAATTCATCCGAGAAGGGACAGAGAGGTGAATGCCTTCCTGTGGAACAGAACAAGTCCTTGCTAATCACCAACCATTTGACAGTAATCCTACCAAATACTGCATCATACAATGCCCTTGTGAATCCTCTTGAAGGGCAACATGCTCACGCATACAGATAAGAAGGTATTCAGGTGTAGCATTTGTTGAGCATTACAGGCTGCCCCAGCCAAATAAAAGCACTGGGCTGTCTGCACTCATACAGTGTTGCACAGTGATATTCACTACCACTGGCAGTCAGGACAGATGAAATAGAACTGTTCATTCGAGAGCATCTTTCAGCATTGTGGAATTCGGGGGACACTGTCACGCACTACAGACCTTAATTCAATATTAGAGTGTGGCACAGTTTCAGAGAGAAGCTCAGGGTGGGGGAGACATCAACCATAGTCCAATGGGCAGATTCAGGGGAAAAAAAAAAAAATCAGGAGCCGGGGAAAGTCCTGAGCCACTGTCAAAATCACGAGGCTTGCTTCATCCCATAACTCATAGCACCACTTATCTCCTGGTTCATTGGGTTTTTAAAAAACAGCAGCCTCCAACAGACATTTTGACATTACAAAATCGAGAAGGTGGTCATGGGAGAGATGAAGACCCCCCCGATTTGCAGCCCAGTGATATGATCTGGTTATCAATATAATCTTTGCCTACGATGCAATGTCTTGTGTTTAGGATTCACTAATCCAAATTCTATGCCCTACAACACACCTAGAAACTCACCCTCTATCCATGTCTTTCTTTTCTGTTTTGCTCTTTGGGAAAGACAGGGTTCTAACACCAATGCTGGGCCGCCTTCCTATGATATACTGTAAATTTTACTCTGATTTTCAATAAAGTCTCAAATGCAGAGGTATGGACCTCAGCAGGCTTCTCATTGGAATCACAATAAATTCTACTCCACTACACACACTTTGTGAGGGTTTTTTTCCCCACCTAGGTGCACTTCTGATTGTTGCTTTATGTATTGTTTTCCTGTTTTGTTTTGTCCTTGGTTTTTTTTTGCTTGGTTTGTCCTTTTGCCTGTTTGGCCACTATTCCACCTGCTCATCTGGCCAATATAGCTAAATGTTACACTAGAAACATAATTCAGAATATTTTTCAATCCTAAAAAAAAAAAAAAAAAAAAAAAAAAAAAAAAACTGTGCCTAACTTACCAACATGGGATGACTTAAATAAGTCAAATATTTAAAGACTGGAACAAAAACTATGCAAGAATTCAGTTAGGACGCCTTTCTGTACAAGTACTTTGTCACTAATCTGTATTCCTGAACTACCCTGAAAATATATCGCATAGTACGAATAATAGGAGGGAATCTATTGAAGAACAATTACTATTTTAGTTGACCTTTTGGATCGATTCCAAAAGCCGATAGTCTGGCTTCAAAGAAAAAAACTCCTGCAATTATTCACCCCTCGTTCTTGAGACACAGATCTTGTAACCAACGTCTCTGCGTGACAAACAGTAGGGAAGCTATTAAAGAAAATGTTCAGTATTTCATTTCACTTCAATCCTGTTTGTATTACAGGTAAAAAACCTGATCGCCTCACTTGCTGCTTATGATGATCATTTTCATTAAAGTCCAACAAACCTTCATTCACTTGTTCTTGAAAGATCACCTTCACAAGAATCTTAGACAGATGAGTGTGATGATGGACCCAGGATGGATCCAGGATGGACCCAGCATCGACCCAGGCAGCCAAACTGCACATTTTACTACATTTTCCAGACAGCCGTCAGTCCTGTGTGCATAAAATTGCCATTAAATACAGCATTCTTTTAATTTGACTTCTTTTCACCTCACACTTTAGAGCTGAGGTAAAAAAATTACTTCATTTCACTTAAATATTTACTTTTCACAAGCACAGACACCCAATGTGTAAAACAACGTTAGAAAATATTTTTAGATACAACCCTCCACACAGACTTTCTTAGCAACTTCTGCTAATTCCACAGTTGAATACATTTAGTTTGTTAATTTTTATTATATCAGATTATATTATATATATTTTTTAATCATGTTCCACAAGTTAAGGTTAAAGAATCATTATTTTAAAAAGAAAATCTATTTCTTTCACGAACTAATTCATTCCCAGGTATCAGCCCCTTTTTCCACCACTGGTTTGTCTGAGGTAACTCGAGCAATTCTAAATAAACAGGTGCTTTCATATAATATTATTCTTAAATTTGGTAAATTAATTTTATTAGAAACAAAACTGTAACCTGTCCTACCTTTTCCTCGCGTTAGTGTGAAGCACATGGTTCTGGACTCGGGCTGTCACCTTCACCCGCACACCTGCTACCAAATAATCCGCTAATTAAGTAATTAAGTTCTCCTCAGGTGAAGTGGGCGTGTCCTAGCCCTGAACGCCGGAAACCAGACAGGTGTATGCCTGTGGACGAGTATTTAGATATTTTTGGATTTATTGTGCATGCAAAACAAATCAAAACAATTTTTTTATGGATACCTGCATGTAATGAAACAATAATAAACAAATATAGGAAGTAATGCTTTAGACGGTGACTAGACCTGGTTCAGTCTGCCCATATTGATTTTTGTTAGCCACCTCTCACCAATAGGGGGCAGTAATAAACCCTGTATCCGAACTGCACCTCTTTGAAGAAGAAGAGGTGCAAATGCAAACCGCGAAGAAAAAAAAAATGTGCTCTGGATAAATAAAATGTAAAAACAAAATATGGAAAGTAAGAATTTTAAAAGATCCAGAAACAGTTATAACGGTTATAGTAACAGTAGCGGATAATCATGACTTCCTTCACTGGGTCCATTTAGACAGCAGTCCAGCGAACGGTGTTTATTTTTTATTTTTTTGGTAAGTTGGAATAACCTAATAATAAATAAGTAAGTAGTTATAAATATCGGTTTGTTTTACATTTTACAATCAATAATCTTTAGAAATCGTGCTGCAAATCTGTGTAATCAGTTTTATCCTGCTAATCAGAGACCCAGAGCTAGCATGAAAGTGGTGCATTTGCTTAGCATTGATCTTTAACTTCTTGTTTACATTCACAGTAACAATCAAAAGTTTGGACACATCTTTCTCTACTGTTTTTTCTACATTGTATATTAATAGTGAAGACCGCCAAGCTATAAAAGAACACAAATAGAATCATGTAGACAACAAAAATAAAGTGTGAAGCAACCCAGAATGTGTTTTATATTTAGTTTTGATGACAAACTCATGGCATTCTCTCATCACATTCAAGTCAAGTTTATTTCTATAGCGCTTTTCACAACAGACATTGTCTCAAAGCAGCTTTACAGAAATCAACAGTCAAGGTGAATGGTGTGTATTTATCCCTGATGAGCAAGCCTGTGGCAAGAAAAAACTCCCTTAGATGTTATGAGGAAGAAACCTTGAGAGGAACCAGACTCAAAAGGAGATTCACGAGGTGGTCACCTGAATCTCGCTTTCTTAATGTGTGTAGACCATCAGTTGTCTTGTGCAGAGGAAAGGGTGAGTACAGAGTCGATAGCCCTATTAGTGCTTCTACAAATCATGTACAAATCCATATTATGGCAAGAAACACTCAGTTAAGCAAAGACATCGTTAGTTTAAATAATGTAGGTCGATCAATCCCAAAAGTCTTGAGAACGTAAGTCTTAAAAACCATCAAGCGCGATGATGTAACAGGCTCTCATGAGGACTATCCCAGGACTGGAAGACTAAGAGCTACCTCTGCTGCAGAGGATAAATTGATTAGAATAACAAGTCTCAGAAATTTACATCAAAGCTTCAAGTAGCAAACATATTTCCACATCCACTGAGTCTAAATGAGTCAGGTCCTCATCTTACTTTGAAAGAACAACCAGCAGAAGAGACTTGGGCTGAAAAACACACAAAATGGATATTCGATCAGTGGAAAACTGATGCATATTTGATATTTTTGGTTTTAACCACCATGTCCACGTGGTCGCTGAATGTGTGGTTGAAGCACTATAAAGTATTCAGGAGAAGATGTGATGGTGTGGAGGTGCTTTGCTTGTGTTGTTGACCATGAAAATTAGGAGCACACTCATCCAGCAAGTCTACCACAGCATTTAGCAGTAACATGTCATCCCATCTGGTTTGCATTAAGTGGGAACCATAATTTGTTTTCCAACAGGACAATACGTTTAGGTAAGATCACATTATTTGTTTAAGAAGGTGAGTGATGTAGTGCTGAATCAGATGACCTGGCCTCCTTATCCGATCTGAATCCAGTTGAGATGGTTTGGAATGAGTTGGAGCGGTGAGTGAAGGAAAAGCAGCCAACAAGCACTCAACACCTCAAGATTTTTGGCAAGCCATTCCAAGTGAATAACTTATGGGGCTGTACTCATGGAGAATATATGATGTACTTATTGTATTTTCTAATTGTAAGAGAGAACTGTGTGTAAGATTGTTTCTGAGCTACAAGCTCTGTTCTGGCAGTGGAAGAAAAACTCTGTGTGTGGTTGAACTGAATATTTCTTCCAGGGAAGGTGGTCTCTCGAATTCAGTTATGGCTTCGAAAAAAATTCCTGCAGCTGTACTCAAAGGTACTTATTTATTTATTTTTTAAAATAGTTGTTTATTAATATCTCAAAGGCTATTATTAAAGCGCATTCCTGTCTCCTTTATTAGTATTCGTATTAAGTTATTTGGTATGTGTGTGTGTGTGTGTGCGCGCTTGTTTATTCGTTTGTTTCCTCTTCCATCATACAGATGTTGTAGCGTATGTGGACGTGTGGTCCGCGAGTAAGACCGAGAATTACTCAGATCCCTTTATTCAGCAGCTTCGAGATATGGGAGCTCAAGTGAGGGAACTTGCCAAACATTTTGCACATTTATCATTTCTAAGTTGTTCGTTGATGTGATTTATTATTATTATTAAAAAAATGTTTGCCTTGCGATCAGGTGTGCAAAACGCTCAACAAACAAGTCACTCATGTGGTGTTTAAACAAGGCCATCAAGCCACATGGAATAAAGCAAGGAAAATGGGTGTGAAGCTCGTGTCCGTCCACTGGGTGGCCAGGTAAGCTAAAAATAAATCTTATCTGCAGTTTAAGTTCTGGAAATTTTGGAAAAGTGTGAACATTCAGACGAAAGTGATTCTGTTTAACTAACCGGCCTTACTGCTGCCAAAACCTTTATATCTGCTAGATTATTATTTGCTGCATTTACAATAGAAATATTAATAAGTCAGTTTCACACATTACAAGCTTAATATAAAAATGATCAACTTTTTGCGCTGGGAAATATAGAACAAATATTGATATATAATTTCACAGTCAGCAGCTGATGTGGGTGTTTGTTTTAATGCAAATTTTTTTTGAATAACAAATTTATGATTATTTATTATGATTATTAGTATTATTATTATTATAATAACAGACTTTGCAATAGGTGCAGCCACCAAATTCACTCGAACCTCAAGTTTCAAAATTGGACACAAAAAATTAGGATTGTATTAAATAATGAAGTAAAATCCCCCCCCCCATATTAACAGACATTAGACTGTGTTAATTCAATCAGTCGTTGCTTCAGACACGCTCCTGCAGAGATTTGATTACTGGTGTGATGCTAATAGTCTCCCCCAAGCATCTCTTTTCTATAATTTAAGTCTGTAATTCATCAACACACTTTCAGTCATTTAATAATAATAAAAAAAATAAAATAAAAAAAAGTTAAGCACACTAGATATTTAACTAAAATATTTCACACACACACACACACATTTACTCTCGAAGCCCTTTTTTAGACAGCTAATTGATGGCTAATTTATAATGGATATGCTTCTGGGTGTATTAGCGTTTCTTCTGAATGCCGGTATTGAACATATCGACAATTAAACATTCCTGCCATTAAATCCACCACCATGTCTGTTCTGCACAGGTGCAAAGAAAACGGCGAACATGCCGACGAAGACCTTTATCCTGCTCACAACGACGAGTCGCAGCTTTGTCGCTTGAAGAAGAGACAAGTGAGCTGATTGGTTCAGCCATTTTCCTCTCTTTTGCCATATATTTATTTGTAGAGCAGATTTGAGTAGAGAAATTTGTAAGTAATAAATAACTTGTTTTCTTTTGTAGCACCGGTGCATGCAACCCAGGGACGTTCCTCTAAGCACTCCCAAGCGCTTGAAAAGAAAGCTGGACAAAATGATGGGAGAACTTGTCCGATCTTCTCCCGTAGGCAAGAAACTTTTATTCTTGGTGTCTTTTTCTTCTCTTTACAACCCCTGGGATCCTTTGAATCTCTTTATCGGCATAGGAGTCTGAAATGATTGACAAGTTTGAATACCCAGTTGAAGCCCCGCCCCTTTTTCAATTTCACTCCAATTCACTTTTATTTGTATCTCACTTCTAACAATGGAAATTGTCTTACAGCAGCTTTACTCAGATAAAGTGGTCATAAGAGAATGTATATGTTCATTCCATATAATTATACGTTTATCCTTAACGAGTGAGCTTATGATGAAACTCCCTGAGGAAGAAAACAGACTCTTAAAGAAACCCGTCTTCATCTGGATGGCACATGAATGTCACATTAGGATTTTTTTGACCAGTGTATAAGCTCTGTGTTCGCTTCAATTCTAAACCACTGTGTGTGAGGAAGGATTGCATTCAAACCGTTTGTCTAGACGTATTCCTGGTGGTGGCATGACACGTTTGTTTGATGTTTGTACAGTTACAGATACAGACACATCTCCGTTCATTATTGATGAGGAGAACGGAATAGTGTACAGTCCCTCTTCTAGAAGAGCTGACACCATGGCTCAGCGGCTGAAGGAAATGAAAGCACAGAGAGAGAATCTTTCACCAACTGGTACATCTGCATAATTCTTCCCCCTTTCAGTTGTTTTATGTTCAAGCATTTCATGTATATTTTAATAAAGTTTTTGGTTGTAGAATCAATTTTGTTAGATTTACCATACAGCTTTTTTTTTTGTTGTTGTTTCTGTGAATCAGCTTCCCAAATTCAGGGCTCGCCAATGGACGACTCCACAAGGCCGTCTCTTGGGAACACGCCGACTGACTTAAATAAGCTGCTACTGGGTGAGACCATATATCTTTTTTTTTATTAACTGACACCATCATTTAATGGCATGAGTATGAAATGACGAGACAATAATCCTACACTGTATTGCCAAAAGTTTGCAGACACCTGGTCAATTTATCCCTTGTAATTCCCTCAACTCTTCTGGGAAGGTGTTCCACTAGATTTTGGCGTGTTCATCAGACACAAGGGTGTGGATAAAGTCACGTTCATACCATAGGTGTTCAATATGGTTAAAGTTGCACTCCAAACCATGTCAAGCATATCCTCATGGAGCTGACTTTGTACACAGAGTCATTGTCATGCTGGATCAGGTTTGGGTCTTCTAGTTCAAACGAAGTGTAGGTGCCTCCAACTTTGTGGTTACAGTTTGGGGAAGAACCACATATGGCTGGAAAGGTCAGGTGTCCCAATACTTTTGTCCATATAGTGTATTTATGTAATATAATTACGTATAAATCAATAATTTCGTTCATCAAAAAGAAAAGATTTGATTCGAGTGATTTTGATTTCACGTAGATGAAGAAGAGGAGTCTTCAAATTGTTTGTCACGCATCAGCTATGCCTCCAGCAGCGAGAAAGGAGTGAAAGAACACAGCAAAAAACTATCGACAAAAAAGGCATCTAATAGGCGTGTTGAAAAGTCACCTCCTCACTTAGATGTTGGGGTGACGTTCGAGTCTTCAGGTGTCAGAGAAGTCTCCTTGCCACAAAATAAAAGGCGAAGCAGAGCCTGTTCCGGAGCGACGAAACAGCCTTCTTTAGATTATTATGTGCATGCAGTATCAAATAAATCAGCTTCACCTCTGTTATCCGAGTCTAAAGTTGGAGCAGCAGAAAAACCATGCGATAAGAAAAGATCTTTTAGCGTTGTGGAACCTGAAGTATGCCCAATTCCACGAAGCACAAAAGAAATAAAGACTAACGTTGATCTGGATGATTGCGACTCAACGCGCATGCTGAAACGTATTCCTTCACCTCGAAGCGATGTTCAGAAGGTGCAAAATAAAAAAAAGCCAGCCAAGTTGTCCGGTTCTGGCGTCACTCATAATGATAACCACCACGACGACAGCGTGTTTGAGGACTACTTCACTTCAACCAACGACGCACCCAAACGGAAGGTCCCGGTCACGCATACGCTTTCTGAAGCAGAGCGTTTACCTTCTTTCGACCTGGAGCCTCTGATCAGAAACAGGCGCACGAGCCATTCTCAAGAAAACTGCAGCAGGAACAGAAAATCGAAAACCTTAAACAATCATGGAGCTTTAATGGATGCATCAGGCCCACCAGAGGAAGAGCTGATGGGTTCATGTATGACTTCATCTCTGACAGGTCCTAAAGCGTCCACTTTAGAGAAACCGGAAGAAGAGCCTGCTGCAAAGAAACTGAGGAGGAGAACCAAGCAGAGCTCCGTTTCTCTTTTGGAAAGTAAGGATGATATAAAAATATCCAATCATCCCTGAACTTAAAGTAATAAAACTTATGACAGTCAAGAATGTAAGAAGCGATCCTAGTATTATCAAATATTCAAGAATTTCTTAATTATTGATCAGATCCTGACAGTTTGTATTATTGTTTTTCTTTTTGTTGCGAAAAACAATCTCATTTAGCGCACGCTGATCAGCACTTTTGTACGTTGCTTAGCTTAATGACTAGTTCCTAATAAAAAAACTGATTATTCATGTGTCTTCTAAATCACTTTGAAAGCCTGACGTTGTTTGCGAGCGCTTTTTAGGAAGCGCTCAACTGCACAGATGCACCTGTGATGTGCTGCTCCAGTCTCAAACTTTTTTTTTCTTTTTTTTTTATCTTGTTTTGCGTATTTTTCATTTTGTAGGCACAAACAGTAAAAGCACTTCAGATGGGCTCACTGACAGATGTACTGAATTGTGTAGCGACATGAGCACAAAAAGGACTGTGAAAATGGATAAGTACATGAAGGTAAAGTAAGTCGGGTTCTGTACCGTAGCATAGTTTCCCTTTTATTCATTCACCTTTCCATTCGTGCATGCACAGAATTGTTCACAAATTGTTTAACATGGCCTTATCTAAGCAATGGACAATAAAAGGGTGGTTTATCTTCAGCAGACAGGGAGGGAGGTTACATTTCTGCATTTTGTTGGTTATTGTAATCACGTGAATGAGAGATTATGAACACGTGCTTTGTTACCTCCTGTTTTCTGAATTTTTAATTGGGAAAATATATGCACGCATATATTCCTAATTAAAGAACGAGTTCGAATACGGGTTACTTCATGTCAACTTCTCACGAGTGCTTTAAACTCTGCCCTTCCGTCTCTATAGAACATTGCAGCACGGTTCAAAAATTTACTTTGAAGAAGCTGTTATTGTGCCTTGCTCTTTTGTCGCATTCTTTATTTCCTGTGTGTGTTGTCTTTGCTTCTGGGACGTTGCACCTGTTTTGAGTCCTCCTTTGGCGCTCCTTCAGCCTTGACGAAACTTTCTCTTGTTTGCCAGAGTGGCACCAGGAGGCTTTCATCTCCGTGATCTTTATTTGATTTTACCAATATGTGACCTGTGTCCGAGAACACATTCATTCATGTCCTAAAACAGGTGAGGGAGCTTGATTGTCCCAGGGGGTTCCATTGTGTGGAAGTTTTGAGATATGGCTGCTTGACGTCACCTCCATGAAGACTAGCGTTAAATAGAGTGCGCAAGCAGGTATTTTGTTGGCTTGTATCAGCCATGATCAAAGCGACGGACTGGGTGACCTCATGCCGGAGCCCGATGTCGGGTGCGATAAGCGATACAAGCGTTGAAATTTGTTCTTCGGAGAATGAATCCTCTCTTCTGGGACGCTCGAGCTCGCAAGAGGTTCATTAAATATGACACACAAGGCTCATACATCGGATCTTGCAGAGGAGGGATACAAATGAAGGTTATTATTAATTGGCAAAAGGCACAGAAATGCCTTTATCTACATTCTTCTCAAGAAGATCAGGTTCACTAGGATTAATTCTAAAAAATTATAATAAATAATAAAAAGTCATGCATTTTACGATTTAGCAATAATGACTTGAATGATGATGAAACATTCAGCATGCCCATTTTTTCACAATTGCTCAAGCTGTATCAGGTCTATAAGGCTATATATTTTTTTTTTTTAAAGCTTTGTCTCCGATTGAGATATGAGCCCTGAAAAATTCTGATATGTTCTGAAAAATTTTCTGGCTATATATTTAGAATTGTCAGAAGCTGACTAGATTAGTAGCCAGTTTCCTGTTCATGTTTAAAAACATCATTCAAAATTATAATGCTACCAGCTACCATCTCCAAATTTCTCTCTAGACATGGTGTCTTGATGGAATTGGATTTCTGCCAAGTGCTTTGTGGCCTAGGATAGAGCGTTCAGATTCTGACTTTTCAAACCAGAATTGTCCCAGCATCTTCATTTTTTTGCTTTTTAGGAAAAGTCATGGTTGTGTTACCCCCTCCCTAGTTAGGGGTGAATACTATCTAAATCGTAATGTTCGTACTCATTGCTGTTTTGCTGATCAATTAAAGAATAAACCGTATTGATTTGCCTATTTATTTCTCAGGTTTTTTTTTTTTGCTAGTCGTGTACATTACAACACAGTGAAATTAAAGTGCATGGTTGGCCATGATACCGCGCCCTTGGATCACAGAGGGTTAAGGGCCTTGTTTAAGGGCCCAAGAGTGGCAGCACATGGGCTTGAACTCCAGAACTTCCTATCAGTTATCCAGAGCCTTAACAACTCAGCTACTACTTTACCAGTATAAGGGAACTTCTTGTTGTTTTTGTTCTATCCAGGAATAAGAAAAAGCAGTGGTCACGTTGGCATAACAGTAGTATCGTGCTTTGTTTCTAGACTATTGCTTATAATAAAAACATGGGTTTGATTCAATAATCAAGATTGTTCTTAGTTTCTAGTGTTCCGATATTCCACCCTTTTTCGTCTTGGTAAAGAGATTTGTGGTTGGATTTTCAGACCGTTCTGTGAACGATACAGCGCAGGTGCTTGCAATCCGGATCATCTTGACAACTATCGTATGATCTCATGTCTGAGTCAGTAACTCATTAAAGCGGTGGAGGAATTGAACCCCGTCTATGACGAGCGCGATATGACTTGTGGTGTCAAAAACTAACAAGAAGTATAAAGTTAAATCAGAGAGGACACCAAGACCAAGCATGAAATCATTAGATTTGCAGTAAGGGCAGGGAGGGGAGGGGGGGGGGGGTTTGAAATGAGACAATTGGCTTGATAGTTAAAAAAAAAAAAGATTTATATAGCTTGGGTCTGCTCCCTGTGTAACATATGGAGTTTGAGTGCCCCTTTACTGTGAATAGAGGCCTCAATCATATTAGAGTGCATGAACTGGCCACCATGTTCGCTGTGTCATACCCAAAAGTATTTCCTTCATTTGTGCTTGGGCGTATTGGAAACACGCTTTTAGAGCAGTTCACACCAGTGCTTGGGTTCATGCTCCTTTGCATTGTAATGCTGGTGTCAGATGCATCTCCTGCTGGAAAAACATCTCAAGTAATAGGCTATATATCAAACATCGTAAAAGCGATTCTGTACACACACAGGAATGTTTTTTTTCTTTTTTTCTTTTTTTCTTTTTTTTCCACGCCGAACGTTAAGAACACTCATTTTTGGCAATCGACATAAAGCAAGCGTGCTGTCTTAACAAGCGTTGACTGAAAATCATTGCGGTTCTTGATTTAAGAACATGCATTTGAAGTAAATATAGTGCCCAAACAGGATAAAATCTCATGTTCGTTAATTTTATTATAACACGTGTATTTGACTGATTATAATTTAATCTATAGGTTTGTTCTAACGCTGTATCGTTTCTATAGTAACAGTAAATTCACTTACAGTATGGTCAAAAATCTCCATAACCAGCTAAATAAAATTAGTTAAAAAAATGTGTTTCAATGGTTCGACTTTTACTTTGTTCGCTGACGTTAGCGATACGAAGAAACATTTTCGTGTGATATTTTGGGGCACAGTAAAAGTACTGTTACTTTAATGAAATTTGACTTAAATACAGACTTGAGTTTAATGTGAGTTATGCACTTTTGCACAAAAAAAAAAAAATCTGTTATAATGTCATTCATGATAATGAAAAAAATCACAGATTCATAATTCAGACAGCGGATTCGACGGCATTTCGCTTTCAGACTAATATAAATTAATATATTAAATTTATTACTTTCCACCTTTTGCATATATTGTGTAAAGTTTATACAGTACAGTAGTGTTAATTGCTCTGTTTTGCTAGATTCTGTACTGTAATTTGTTCAATTATTAACCCCATACTGATCACCACTCCTGGGTAGATTAGGTCATGTCACGACTTACGATATTTTCAAGTTGTGATAGTGTCATTGTAAGTCAGGGACTACCTGTATTTGACCTACTTTTGTCTGCCAGACAAAGAGTCTGGTGGCGTCTGGGCTTTATAACCATCGTTACACTTTCTGCCATGGGAGAGTCTTCAGGTCGGTCATGGTCAGTAAATCTTTTCAAGCCTGTAAAGGAACGAATGTTTATATACCTGCTTTAACGCAAGAGATAACAGGAGCAAACTTGTCTCCAGTCTGTTCCACAGTGTCAAAGTTAAACAGTAAATTCGCCGTCATTTTGTTTTATTCCTTATTCATTCAGCGCATATTGTTCCAGTGTTGTTGTCAAGCATCAGTGGTGATAGTGGAACGGATTATGATTGTAGCTGAACGTGATTTTTTAACAACACTTATTGCTTGTTGAAGCGCTCTTGTTCGACTCAGCATCCATGAAGGAAAAAGAAAGGAAAAGATTATTTCAGTGTGAAGAAAACCTCCCCTTGCTGAATGCCGGTGATCTTATAGGCATTGACCCAGGAGTGAAAAAAAGAGTGCTTAGTCACATCACTACAAGTCGAACAATGTACCAACATTCAATAACTCGCAGTGCGCTTTTTGTTAGAGGAGTCTCTCTGGGTCGAATGATGACTGAAGAATGGGATGGAAAAAAAAAGGCGTACAAAAGAATGTCGGCTTTAAATCAAAGAGCTTTCTTTTCTAATCCAGAGTTGTTTAACACAGAATTTATGGTTAATCCATGGACTTTATGCCTGGTTTATAAATTAACTTGGGGGTATTTAATTTCCAAACTATGTTCCTCAGTTAGCAAAATTGCTAAAGTCATGTTTTGTGTGCAGTGCGTTCAGCCACGAGCACATCCAAGACCAGGAAGCACGTCTACGCACCTGGCTGCACAGTTGTCAATAACCATATCTATAAACATGTTATGTATTATGGAAATGTTTTGGCTTCTCTGTGTGCTGATGGAGCTGAACCCCCAACTTCCTGTGGTGGGAGCAGAGAGGAAGCGGCGTGTATGAGTGTGTGTGTTTGCATGCATGCCTTTCGCTCATGCTTGCACCGAGGACCTGCCATCATGGGGCCAGAGTACAGGGGGGGCGGATGAAGCCGAGGGACACGCTGCCGTCCCTTAAACAACACGCTAACTGCTTTTTCCCCTTTCTTCATGGCCTTGGACTTGTGTTTCCTCTCCTCTCACCAAATTCGCAGACACATCCGGCATGTGTTTCTCATGCAAGTGTGTGTGTGAGATCTGCTATGTTGTTTACCGTATCGCCTTCCAGTACATCCCTAATCAGAAATAGAGCTCATTATTATATTACTTATATGGACAAATCTTTATATTTCATGCTCTTTCTGGTTGACCCTAATATGTTGTTGTTGTTGTTGTTGTTGTGTTTTTCCCTTTCAGAAGAATAGAACGTTAGTTATGACCAGCATGCCAACCGAGTAAGTATATTTGGTTTGCTTTTGACCTGTCACATGATATTAAAAACATTGTGTATTATTGCAATGTTATTATTCATTTATTATTGCTTATGATTAATTGTAAAAAAAAAAAAAAAGAAAAAGTCAAATCTGACAAATCTCGTGACAAATTCATCAGAAGTGCTATATTAATATTAGTGAGTATAAAACAGATCAAGCTTTGAAAATAAATTGTCTCACATGTAACATTAAAACTGAGTAATAAATTAAATATTGAAGTCATTGCCAGAGGAATGAAATGCAAATGCGAGTTCTATTCAACAGGCGTCACGTCTCTTTGTTAGGAAACAGCAGACGGTCTTACAGGTGGTGAACTCTCTGGGTGGCTTCACTGTGGTGGACATGGTGTGTGAGAGTACGACACACGTGGTGTCCGGGAGTCCACGACGTACCCTTAATATCCTACTGGGTATCGCACGAGGATGCTGGATTCTCTCCTTCGAATGGGTGGGTTTGTCTGATGAACTTTGTTTCCCGGAGACTGCGTTATATACAATACATTAATTTACATTTTTGAGCCATTATCTTTACAATTATCTATTATATATACGGCCTGCGTATCCATGACATTACACTGTAAGACAGGAGCTTTGAGGATGGATTTGTCATTCGTCTGCTACACTGACTCAGGACTACAGTTTTCATCTGATCACCATCACTGCACCTCAACATCGTTTATCTGTGATAAATGGACATTCGGTGCAACCCAGATGAGGATGGGTTTCCTCTTGAGTCTGGTTCCTCTTAAGGTTTCTCCCTTATGCCGTCTCAGGGAGTTTTTCCTTACCACAGTTGCGGCTCACTTATTAGGGACGAACTTACACTTATAAAGAACATCGTATTCATCCTTTATCACCGCATTATCTGTGTAAAGCTGCTTTGAGACAATGTTAAAAGTGCTATACAAATAAAAATGTATTGAATATTTAACAGCAGGTAAGGGCCTTGCTCAGGGGCCCATTAGTGGCATCTTAGTGGTGCTGAGATTTGAGCTCATGATGTTCCAATCAGAAGTCTAATCACTCCCTTGTACAGAAGGTCCCAAGTTGGATTATATTATTGTAATTCATATATTTCTTTAGATTTTCCACACGTGGTTTCGAGAGCACGTTACTTCAAAAGTATTTTGTAATGTTTTTAATGTCTTAGATTTAGGACTTATTTAAAAATCAATAAAAAAAATATTTTCTCATAGATCTTATGGTGTCTGGAGCATCGGCAGTGGGTTCCAGAAGAGCCGTATGAACTATCTGATCATTTTCCTGCCGCCCCGGTAAGCCGAATCCTAAACGTATTTCAAGTGCGCACATATTTAATTACATTGTTAAATTGCTGGTTATAAATGTGACTCAAGTATCCAGTCGACTAATCATGTAGTAGGAACATCTGAGATGCCGTGTCACATCTTCCGATCTTTAATTGTCCTGTTTTAGTTTCTCTGCCCAGTGTAGCTTCACATTCTTGATTTTGGCTGTCAGGAACGGAGCCCGACATTGTCCTCTTCTTTGGTAGCCAATCCACACCAGGGTGTTGTGTTCTGAGATTCTTCTCTGCTCATCACGGTTGTAAAAGTCGATTTCTTGGCGTTATCGTAGCCAATGAGTAAATATTATCCTGAATTGTTTCAATACTACACAGTGATGCAAAAATTTCGCCATTTTTCAAGTCTTATTTTGTACAAATAATGTACAATATGGTGCATTTTACAGAATAGTTTCTTCCAACGGGAACAGAAAACTGGCACAGGTTGAAAAGAATCATCCAATGTGGATAAAAGGCGATGTTTTACAAAGACAACTTGGCTGAAATGTAGACATCCTGCTTGGAGGAAAGTAAAAGGTTAGAAAATAGGTGCAGTAGGGTTCCTATTCTGTTTTTTTCGCCCTGCCCTGAAATGGGCTTTTGTAGCAAAGAAAGTCATATTAGTATTCTGCATTCCACTTTAATTTGCTTTCTGTGAGATACGCCAAAACGCTTCTTCTGTCAGGGTCTTCAACCGTGATCTCCAAAAGTGGCACAGATTGTAATATTTGGATTCCAGCATTGTGACTTTTTAAAGGAAACCATGGCTTTGGGGTTTAATCCCTCTATAACTAAACTCATTGTTAGCTTTTTACACCAGTTCCCTTATGTGCTCCAAGTGATATAAGGCCAATTCAATGAAAGTCTGTCAGAATTCACAGAGGATGAGCCTTTAGTTTTCACCTGTGTGGCAGTGATGATTTCAGTTTTACTGGCAGCTCTGCATGCTCCAGGTATCCACTGTGTTGCATCGTGAGGTCATATTTGGATCAGATCATCGAAACTGTATAAAAGATTGTTCCCCATACAAACTCCCGCTTTAGAGAGGGCTTTCTTTTAGATGTTGTAAAACAAATCACAAATAAAACCATTGTACATGTAACTTTTTTTTTAATGACATTTTGTCAAACACTTTTTAAAGTACACCATTAAGCATGTATAATACAAATAAATATCCCCAAAACTGCTCAGTCAGATTTTATTAATTAAAACTTGTTAAACAATGTTGCCATGGAATTAAGAATTGATATCCATGTTGCCTTAAAAAATGTCATCGGATAAAAAATACAACAAACAAATTGCAAAAAGGTTTTAACCAAAAAAAATTTTCAATGCAAAAGTGTGTGTAACTTAAGAAAATAAATAAATAGGAATCCATGCCACAGCAGTGTATAGTGTAATTACAACCTATTACATCAAGTCCTTTTGGCAACTTAGCTGAAGATTTGGTTTTGCTAGTATGATGAGTTGTCATGTAATAAATGATAAAAAAAAAAAAAAAATAGCAGAATTGCAATACTGTATTACTTTGCAGTCTCTATACAGAAAGAAACAGTTCTCTTTCAGCTCTTTTTTTTATGCTAAAACTTATTTTTGCTAATTTCAAATAGCTGTAAAGGTAGGTTTGAAATATACAAAGAGGCAAATCCTGTGCAAAATATATATATCTATATATCTATACATAAAAAAAAGAAAAGTCTGGGAAATTTGTCTTTCAGAAATATATTAAGAATTGCAAATAGTACTAAAATTACAAAATATTCAAATCACTAAACAGCTGTAAACAAAAGGACGACTTTTACCATTTGCTTTGTTAGTGTTTTGTTACCTTTGTACCATAGTTGCATTTTCTATCTTTAAACTTTATCAAAGTAAAAGCTGTATATAAACAAGATGTTCAGAAATAATAATAATGCATTCGATGCCATTATGTTGTTTCGCATATGGAACAATAGCAACCCCATTTAAGTCCCGTAGGTCCACGTCCGTACATTGTCCTAAAAATTCTTTTTTAAATTTATTTTTTTTATATACATGTTTCTCACATGTTCTTACTGATTTAATACGTTGTGTTAAATCTGTAAGTTTCTTTCAAGTGCTTTCTTCTTTGCAGGCTTTTCTCCCTCGACTTGTAGATAAAGGTTTTTTAACACCCTCTAAAAGTAAGGTCCTGTATCACTTTGCCTCAATACTGCACCAATGGCTTCTCAGAAATCCACTGGTCTTATCATAATCGTTGTTGCTTTAAGTGAATATCCAGAGCCTTTCCAATAGTACCACTTGATACCGTTAAAGCGACTGGTGTGCTGCCCCTGCTGATAGTACACACCGTTGAGATTGGAAGGGCCGCAGGCATCAAACCACCAGCCTGTGAAAATAAACCGAATAACTTTTAGATTATTAACA
Source organism: Silurus aristotelis (assembly GCF_946808225.1). Taxonomy (NCBI): domain Eukaryota; kingdom Metazoa; phylum Chordata; class Actinopteri; order Siluriformes; family Siluridae; genus Silurus; species Silurus aristotelis. The sequence goes on along the minus strand of NC_139577.1, from coordinate 1,673,431 downwards.
CACAAATTAGGGCCTGGTTGAAGCACTCATGGATGATGTGGAGAGCTGACAAAACCAAGACAAACAGCTACCATCTGGGGTGGGTGAAGGTTAACACAAGATCTCGTGCTCATGATGAGTTATATCCATGCTGTCTGCCTTCTTCCTCATTCCTGAGCTCAAAGATGTATTACGATTGGCTTGTATTGCTGTAACTGTCTTCTGATTGGCTTGTATTGCTGTAACTCTTTCGGACTGCTGACCACATACGGCCGTGGCACCCACTTCTTCTTAATAAACAGAAGTAGACATTCATTCCCTTAGAAGCCTCTGTTCTCTCTTTCAGTTTCTGATGGTACACACTGACACTATAGACTCCAGCCGTAAAATTGGAAGCTAACTTTCTTATAGGGAACACTTGCTTTCAACAATTATACATTTTCCTTTATATTCAAAAATCTCTTTATCAGACTTATAGAGGATGTGAAGTGTCTGATGATTTTACTATAAAAAACCAAACGAATACTGCTGTATGTATACATGTATGTAATATTTTTAGCTGTACAGATGTTAGAAATTAAACAAGAATTTGAGCATATGTAGCAAGGTCGGGGTGTTAAGGTTGTTCAGACCTTGTAGCAACACGAGGGCTGAGTTAGCAGTTTGCTGTAAACACCCACGAGATAGAAGGCTCTGCTAGTCTGCAGTTCCCAGACCATTAATGTCAACTTTCACAAGGGCCCAATTCCCAAATGAGATGAACAGTGATTACCTCCCAGCTAATTTCGCTTGAGAGTCGTGACCCCAGACACAAAAAATGCAAAAGTAGGAGGACCCTCAGGGGAAGGAGGTTGTAGCAATGAGCTTGTTTGGGTGTGTGTGTGTGGATATTTGTATTGAAGAATTAAATAATTTCAACAACAACCTGCTTACCTCCTGTGGTTAGCTGTGAACACTTGCAAACACATTTGTCATTGTCTGCATCCTTTGTGCTAAAATCACTTCCAGGCTGGGCAAGGCTGCTGATTTTACCCGCAGTTCCACTGTAGCCTTTAAGGTGTATCCTGTGTAATTGGAAATGCAGAAATACACAATGTCAGAAGGAAGCCCTTAATTACTGTATGGAGAAGTGAGAGGAGTGCAGTGAACGCATAGATCAGGTGTAGATCAGCGCTCTCTCTCTTTCTTTCTCTCTCTCTCTCTCTGTGTGAATTAACTATGCAGGATACACACACATCTATATATATATATATATATATCTCAGTTAATGCATGAAATCTTTCCTTTCTGTATTTTACACCCTATCATGCACTATCCATCTGTCTATATATCTTTCTCTTCCCTATTCTTGCCACTTCTTTTCCTAATTTTCTCATTATATCTTTCTTATTTATTATTTCTCTTAATATTCTTTTCCTAAATTTTTTTTGCTCTGCTTGATTTCTTCCAATATAAATTGAAAATATAATAGAATCGCTCTCACGCACATACTGTTGGACGCAAAATCGTGCAATCATGTCCTTTTTTTTCTTTGTCTTCCTAGCTCTCTCTCCTTCTCTCTACACTATTTCTCACTCACTCTTTCTGGCTCTACTTACTTCCGCCTGTTTTCAGTACGTGAAAGGGACAACAGGAACCCCATGGTGTTGTCTAGTTTGAGTCACTGTGTCCAACATTGTTACTGTATGAAATCTCAAGGCAATGTTTTTTTTTTTGCCTTCGGTTTATTATTGCCCTGAGGTCAAACAGCAAGGTTTAAGATGGTTTGCTTTGTATTCGAGTGAGCGTGATAAGAGTTCAGAGACAGCTCTGGGCTGTTGTCGTCCTGTTTCTGTATCTCATAGGCCATAACCATTTCCAGATGGCAAAAATATTTACTTTGGAACGAGGACAAGTGTGTGGCACCGCTCGTGAGATTCTGTGGCAGCACGAGTATAAAAGGGCAACTGTGCATTAACTTTTCACTTATGGTTCATTCATCAGTACATCAAAATATTTTTTGTTTATACTGTACATGTAATTGGAACTATTAGAACTGTTTTCTTATCCAAACACAGGCATATGAAGGGGGTAACACTTTAACAGTATCTGGATCTGATTAATGATTCAAAATGCTTTACAACCATTTATATATATATATAAAAAAAAAAATCCGGCAATTAAAACCGTCCGTGTGGAAACAGCAAAAGTTCCGTTTGCTTTAACATTTGCAGTAAAATTTTCTGTTCATGCTCTATAAAGATATATAAATCTTTAAATCTAGAACAGATAAAAATGTGTGATTAAGTTCGACAATCACGCGATTAATCATGATTAAATATTTTATTATATATATATATATATATATATGTAATTTTATTTAATTTCATTAATTTTTTCTCATTCTTAATGGTCTTAAAAATAGACTAACCCTAGATTTGACTTTGTGAGCCCAGCAGAAACTTTAATAAATTTCACTTGATATAATAATAATAATTATAATTATAATAATAATATAACAGGATCATTTCTCACCTGTATTTTTGCTCTTCGTTGCTCAAGTTGAATTCCTCATACTGAGAGAAAGCAGTGTTTCCGTCCCAGTCCGTGAGCTCTATCCTCAGCACATACTGCTGCTCATTGGTCAGCTTGGAAATGTACTCATTACCCAGCCAGTGTTCACCTGAAGCATCTCCAAACCCCTATTCAATTAGAAAAAAATCAGACCCATTTAACACTTCAGCAAGTTTGTTAGGACCTTTTAAACTTGATGACCGATGTCTGTGATTTGTCTTTCTTCCCAAAAAAATCTCACCATTTTGTATTCTTTCCACGTCTGATCGAAGTCGACGGCGCCGCTGAATCGCTTCTGCACTATTGTCCATCCACCTGCCTCCGTTTCCATGTCGCAGTACGCCTGGAAAGAGACGCAGAGTCGTCTAGAGATGTGTAGCTTGTGGTGTGTGTCATACTTCCTGTCACGCTTAATACACTTTCTTTGTTTTACTTCGCTTAGGATCAGTGCAGTGTCTGTTAAACGGCTGTTAATTTGCAAGACTTAAATGACTTCGCATGAAAAGTATCTTAGGAGAGAGTTCGGTCTGCACAGGCATGTGTAAACTAACTACCTAAAAACAAAAAGGTTGCCTCTGGATGCAGTATTCCCCGTAAACACACTGGTGGTTCCTCATGCTGTTCCTGTTATTCAGCTCTTAAGCAGTGAAATTATTGTTTATAATTTGCTGTCTGGTTTTTTTTTTTTTCCTTTCAATATCCTTCTCTCTTACACACACACACACACACACACACACACACGCACATTCTTTCCTTTGTCTCATTCCCTTTTTCTTTGTCAATCTCTCTTTCTATTTCTCTTCTGTCTTTTCTTTCTGGCTTATAAATGCTCTCTGTCTATGTGAAATGGCAAAAAGGAAAAAAAACAGAACTCCTTCATACTTTTATTTGTTCTTTCGTATCTGGGATTGCAAGCGTGTAGACTCCACTTTCTTTGTTTCCGGCTTTAAAAATGGCAGCGCAGTCTTTGTACAACGTGGGCATGTCCTGCATCATTGCTGATTTATCTGCAAGAAGGGAAAAAAAAAAAAAGGAAACTGATTGAGATGCGTGACGTCATTAATAGCGTGCGATTATCATCAGTTACTTTACCGGATCTCTGTGCAAATCTTTGTCGAAATATAAAGCAATCTCAATTATTTTTATGACCTAAATAATCTCTGTGGAAACTTTTTTTTTTTCGCCCAGTCCAGTTCAATTTTTTTGCATAATATTATTCTGACCACTTGTTTTTCCACCTGTGTGAAAGAAACAGTTTTTTTGGCTGCGATGGCTGTGCCACTCACTCACAGGTGGGGTTCTTCATGTTTTGGATGAGGTTGTTGACCATTTCTTCTAGCTTAAGTTGCTGTTGCTCCATGGCCATGTTATCTTCAGAGGCACGCTGCAGTTGTTGCTTCAGTTCCTCAATGGTGTCTGTTTGCTTCTCCACCAGCTTCTTCAGTTGCTCTTTCTCCTCCTGCAGGCTCTTCAGTTCCGCTTGCCTTTGGCCTTCCATGTCCTCCATCCGCTTTTCCAAGAAGCTTTAAAAAAAAAAGTTTATTAGATTTGTTTCATGGAGAACTAGGTGTGTGGATTATAAATTTTCTGCCCACATCTGTAGAAAGTTAAAATGCTACCGCATCTAAAGACGTCCTACACAATTGTGTTTCTCCAGTTTTGTGGTAACGGATTGAGGAAGAACCACATGGTTGGAAAAGTCAGGTGTCCCAAAAACAATTTATTTAAAACAATAATATTAAATTATTAATTTTAAAACAAAACCTATGGTTTGTGTGGTAACCGTAATTATTTATTCAGAGCAGCTGAACATTTCATTGCTACTTCTTTTTTGTGAAGGAGGATCAATTTCTCACCTGTTTTTGCTGTTGAGTTTGGTTATTTCATTCGTCTGCAGGATCATGTCTTTCTCCAGTTTATTTGTTGACTTTGAATTCTCAAGAAGTTGACGTTCAAGCCGCGTCGTTTGGTTTATAACCTATAGATAAAAAAAAAAAAAAACACTCAATATTCCCATTTTTTTTGTGTCCTTCAATTAATCAACTATTTAACAAAGACCTGCTGTGGGTTCGCATAATTACAGCTTTTAGTTCTTTATAGATTTTTATATTTTTTTTTTTACTCCAAAGTTTCTGTACTTGAGCGTTCATGTGAATGACATGAAGTGAAGACGTAAAATCTGCAGGCGTCCTCATTTGACAAAATACAATCTACAAGAACCTTAGGCGTTTACACATCACTTTTCATCATATCAAAAGTCGTTGAGTTTGATAATAGGCGAAAAATTAGGACAATCAAATTTTAATAAAGGAAAAGGGAACGCTGGGACCAAACCGTGGCGTGTACTCTAGCCTCATTACTGAATACTCCAGCTGAGTCATCATGTTCAGAAAATCTGATTAGCATCGTGACCGAGATTTAGGCTTCCGTGTTTATAAGCGAGCGGTTACCTGTACTTCAACATGGGTGAGCTTTCGCGTCTGCTCGGCCGTGTGATTCAGGATGTTGGTGCCGATCTCGATCATGGCTGCTGCATGGTGCTGAACGGTGTCCTGCTGGAGTTGGACCAGGTCTTGCTTCAGCTTCTCCTGGATGTAACTCTCCAGCTGTGAACGGTAGCAGATGCAGGATGTGTGGTTAAATTTTTATTTATTTATTTATTTTTCCCCCAGCTGTTCATTTCACGAACTGGACCTCAAACTACTGCAATTCCAACCCTTTGTAAAATCTTCAATTTGCATATAGCAGATTTTAACAAAAACTGAATTCTGAAGCCTTTTAAGTTACGATTGATTTTTACTTATCGTTTATTCCAAGAATAATGAATACACACAATTATTGAACAATTTTAGCCACTCTTCGCCACCACGCCCTTTCCGGTGATGGTCTCTGTAGCATGCCCTCTTAACTAAATTTTGAATAAAGCAACTAACTAAAAGTTACAAAGTTTTATACTTTTTAAACCCCCTATAAAAAAATCTTGAGATAACAGGACATGAGTAACATTCACTAAGCATTATGTCAAGTCTGGTCAGATGTTTTATAGCTATATTACAGACTCGGAGCTCATTGATGAGTTTTAAATGGAACTTGTCATAACAAGGTCATAACCCCTTTCAAGTAGACCCCGAAGGGCTAAATGTATCTAGACTTTCCAAATACATAATAGTCCAAGCCTTAGAGAAATATGTTCTCTTGGCAGGCATTTGGACTGGTGGAAGCCAAATTTCTTCAGCTCGTTAAAGCTTTTGCTGTAAACTTCATAAGCCGTTGCTGTTCGCACAGGTGGTCTTGTTAGCACGAGCGTCTGAAGACGGGTTGTGGTTAACCATAAATATAAAAAAAAAAACATTGCTTTTGGGGAAAACGGTGCTGAAATTCAATCCCTTATCAAGCGTGTTGTTATGAGTGCTGTCTGAGAGCAAAAAAAATAGCCGAGTATGGAATGAAATGCAATGCCTGGGTCGCCCCTGTCTATCAAAGAAACGCCAGCTAGTCATGAGCTAGAACTCGTGTATGCGGAAGAGGGCAGACGGCGCTTTCTTTTGACTCCGCCCTGCGACGCAGCATGAGAAAGAGTATCATTAAAGACATTGAAGTTGCCTTTCGGTCTATAAGAAAGCATGTGTCTGCCTCGTCCGTAGGTATAATAGGAATTATCAAAAATAAATCGTAGAGAAAATGTGTATGTTTGGAAGTAACGTTTCTAAAATCATGTTGGATAAAAGCGAGAGAGCGTGTTAGGAAGTTCCACATGGTGCTGAATTCTGAATTGTTGTTGTTGTTGAGTGTCACCACTAATGCATGAATATAATTTTCTAAAATACGTCTTTTTATTTGGCGAGTAAGTGATGTGTTTTTTTTCACCTTACAACAGGGTACTAGTTTGATATAACAAAAACAACCTCTCAGTTAAGTGTTTTTCCGCAGCCGTGAAATAAACCAACAACAAATGAATCAAAACACGTTTGTTTGCGCCCCCATTGGAATCGCTGCGTGTCGAGCTCTCAATCAGTCCTTGCGCTTTTTCCTGCGTGGAGTTCCTGAACAGCAGAGAGACCGGCACTCGAACAAACAGGATGGGCACGAGTGACCAGTTGCATCCTCAATGAAAACATTTTAATAACGTGACTGAAGGGAGGAAGAAAACATCATCGTGTCTTTCGCTGTTTACTGCGAAATGTTTTCCTAGAGTTTATCTGCTTCAGTGCTATTCCGGAAAACTTGTACTATTGCGGTTAGGGATATATTTAACTTTTCCTCGCCGATGCCAAATGTGACAACTTGGATAATCCGCTTTAATTTTTGTTTGTCTTCCTCTTTGCCGTTCGAGTGTCTGTGAGCCGGATGTTTCACTGACATCTAACGGTCTAATCAGTTATCGGATTTCCATTAGGAAACCTTATTTGTCATGTCTATTTACATCAAAAACTATAAACTGACAGGACATGATGGCGTCATTTCACGTTAGAGTCACGTCCTGGCTGCTAATGAAGCAAATATGCCAAACGTGAGAATTCTGTAAAATGACCTTATGACACTCTGGGGTCTAGTGGGCTTTCCTCTGACCTTCGCTTGTAGACCTCAAGTGCCACTTGGAGGAAGAGCCTTTCCTCTGACTGCACAGACAATTCCATGTAATGTCAGACTTTGACAGTCAGAACGGAAACCGTGCCATAAAATCTGTTTATTTATTTTTTTTATGACCCACTACGAGCTTCAAACAGTAGCGTTGTGCTGGAATGTAACTCTGATATTCAAGGAGAAAGGTATCTGAGTATCTGAGAGCGTTTTGGCAAGCAGAAGAAACTCCGTTGCCCGGGATTATGCACCTGACTCACGGGTATATTTTCAGAACATCCTGTGTTTTACCATAAACGAAGCATTGCACAGTACACAATGAACTTTTCCTCCTTTTGTATTTTCTTTTTTCTTATACTGATTTCTATAACACACTTTTTTTCTTATCTATACATACACTTCATAATCAAGCAAACACACTGTTTGTTTTTTTTAGATTGTATTCGTTTTAAGCTTGTTTGACTGAATGGATTGGATTTAATCCGAACCAAAGGATCTTTTTTTTAATTATTATTATTATTATTTTCAAAAATTGTTAAAGCAGAACAACTTTTTTGACTGCAGAAAGTTGAGATTCTCCGTTGATTACCGCTGTTCTGTCGAAACCACAAAATGTGGGTTGGTTGAGTGTATGTTTTTGACATTAAATATGCTGTTTCTTGGTTTCATTACAGTTCTTTTATGTTTTGGACATACAGAAAGAAAACTAACAGTTATAGCAAAAAAGTTTGAGAAAACGTCCACATGCACCTGTACTGATCTGGTTTTATAATTATAGATATCAATTAAAGAACTTTCAAACTTTTCCTTCTCAACATCGTGTAAACTATGAACACCTGAAGATATTATTCGAAGATGGATGAAGTTGTACCTTGAGCAGCCACTGAGTGTTGTTCTCTATGGTGTTCTCCAACTGCTCCAGCCTCTGTAGTGACTCCTCGTATTCATCCGCGTCGTCTTTTTGCACCTGGTTGCCATGGCTACCTGGAGGGCATGCCTCCTGCTCGGGCAGCAGAAACGTGTAGCTGCACGGCCCGTTCTGAATCTGATACGACCTCTTGCCGGCTACAAACCCTTCCCCGAATGCCAAAAAGCAGCTTAAAATGAAGATCCCAGCTTTCAGCATCCTGTTTCTTCTTTTTCTTTTTTTTTTTTTCCTTTTTATGTAGCAGTTGCCTTTCACGTCCCCACGTGTCAAATTCTCTGCAGCTTAAATGCTGTTGCACCAGTGCCCCTGTTCAGAATTCTCTCAGTGCCCCTTGTGAGCTTCATTTATAATGAAAGGCAGGAGGTGGAGACAAATATCAGCGTGCTGGAGTGCTATAAGCGTCACTCAGCAGCTCCCAATCTTCAGCACTCTTGCGCACACTCTGGGTCCTGCATGAACTTCTATGCTCCTCTGACTGCAGGACTCGAGAAGCTTAACCCCTCCTTCTTAGACAGGAGCAGGGGATGCTAATTAAACACTTCCCGTCGGATGGTTCCTTTCGGCTGCCTCCTCTGCTCCAGAGAAAGTCTGTTCAGACTGGTGGGAGAGGGACCAGGAGCTACAATGCCAGGATTAACGTTTTTCTTTGAGTTGGCCACTCTTAGAAAAAGCCCTTCAGGAGGCAGCTCTTGTTTCTCAAACATTAGAGCATGAACTTTTTAACCCTCTAAACCTCCTTCCTACTTAGAGTAAAAATAATAAATGTGCATAAGAACTTTTTTTCTTAATCTCAAAAAAGCACCAGCCTTCATTTCCTGTCTGGCCTGTCATATCTGAAAGACGTTTCCGAGCAGCGTAGACGCGAGCATCTTGGAACGGGTTCAGGAGTCATAAATAAAGCTTGTGTCATCTTAAAATTCCTGATCTCTATTCATGCCACAGTGCAAAATATACAACCCGAGCTCTCATAGATGCCACTGGAGATACTTCCGGTTGTAAATCATGTCTTTGGTGCAGTTTAATTGCGATGTTTTGCCCTGAAGATGTTCTATTCCAATTGTACTACTGCACTACTAACATTGCTTGTTGAAGCATGGTGTTTTGCTTCGTCGTAGTTTCTATATTTGCTGCACGGTGAGGACTTTCCTATGTCGGAAAACTGACACCATAGAATTCTTCCAAAAATGCGAAATGAACATCTTTTGAAAGAAAACTTTACTGTATCTATGATTTATGTGTTTAAATCTGTCTTGTGGCCCGTCCACCATGTAAAGTCCATATAAAAGCCAGAAGAGCTCAAGAAAATGAGCAAATAAGTTGCATGCTAATTAAAATTTAAGTTGCATTGAAGGAGCTGGAAGTATATTATATATTTTTTAAATAGCAAGTGAATACACAGTTCCTTTCAATTCCCAGTGACGACACGTCATCAATGAAGCCAGTGTGACGGATACGGAAAGCAGGTGCCGTGGTGAGGAAATCGTTCCGCTCAGAGGATGTTTTGTCCTTAACCTCGTGGGGGTCTCTTCAGAACAGACATCAGTGATGTTTGCCTGTGGCTTTTTAATCGTCATTTCCACGTCAACACCTGAGAGGACATTTTTTCTGTAATCCACGTCAGATCTTTTGTGTGTTTTTCTGTGATCCACTCGGTCCACGTCAGAACGTTTGAGAACTTTTTGTACTTGTGTATGACATGCTCATGTGATATTTTTCATCTTATTTCATCAGGTTTATACTAACACACAACGCAATTGGAAATGAGTCCAATTGGAAAAAATGTTTTGCTGGAAGTGCTGCTGAAGAATGCCGGGTTGTCGCAGAGACGCACATGTTGCAGCTCAGGTGCTCGCTCTGAATCGTCTTCCTGCGATGCGTGCGTGGGAGGCTCGTGTTTGCTTCGGGTCCCGTTTCATGTTGAAAGGAAGCTGGAAGCTGAGGAAGGAAGTGACCCAATGTCCTCCTTTTTTCTTAAAGAGTTTACAACATTACATTTTCTGTTCATTTATTCCGGATGAGGGAATTCGTGATTGTAGGGTGGTGGTGATTTGGGGGGGAGATCAGGAATCTATTCTAGATTTTTTCCTGTTTATGTGACTGAAGACTTGGTGTCACTTATATATACAATAGTCATGTATTCAGCTGGCCTTTGCCTCTGATCTCATGTTTCTTAAATAAAGGGTTTGCTATAAACCGATAAAAAAAAAGAAGTGGAGGATGAATAGGAAACGGATCTAACTGTCCTTGGTGTAGCAACAGATATTTATATAGATGTTTTAAAAGATTTGTTAAGTTTTTATACTGTTCCAACACCATAAAAGATGTCAAACCTCAAGTTTAAAAATAGCAGCCAGCCAGCCTAAATTCCACAGCCTTTTAAAATGGCGCTGGTGTGTTTGCTAAGCAGAGCAGATTGTCCCTTTCAGCCGTGCTGCTGACCCATGATGGTCATGGTGCACATCCCGAATGCCCTCGGCGGCCGCTTGAATGCCAGCTCAAGCTGTCTGCGAGCATTCACAGCCCTCGAACTGGAGCCAGGGGAGCACAAACGAGGCGCATACGATGCCATTGTGTGAGATCTTTGATGTATTACCCCCCGTTTCAGATGCAAAAACCCGAGGACCTCTGTCCTGCACACACAGGCAGCACAATGCAGTTCCCGTCATGCAACGTGCGATATGCAAAGTCTATTTAGTTTCCGAGTTTAAGTTAGTAAATTGTTGTCATTACTGTGAAAGAGTGGCTTTTGTGCTCACGTCTAAAACTGAGCTTTGCCTTTTGTTTTCGGGATTTTTTTTTTTCCTCTTTCTCTCGAATGACGGCTTTAGCAAAGCGTTTAGAGATAAAACAACACCGAAAGAGCACCCTGTTGAGTTTTATCTTTCGTGATTTCGAGTGTTTTCCGGAATGTAGAAGTAGTGGCAAAACTAGTGCTATAGCGCTTAAACCCTTATCATCTGTGCCTGTTGGCACACCTGAACAAATATTGTGACAGTCTGTGCGTTTGTGAGTGCTTGTAATTCATTAGTGTGTGTGTTGCACTCCGCAGGCTTTGATTTAAAGCTGTGTTCGGATCAATTCAAACTTAAATCAATGGGGCCTCTTTTTCCTTTCCTACGGTTTTAGTACTTTTTACTGGAAGGATACAAAGCAATTCTTGTGGATTGTATATTTGACTCGAGGTGAATTGCTTAAAGCAGGTTTTTTTTTTTTTTATCTGAGTATCTGTATTCAGATTTTAAATGTGAGTGTGGTTTTGGAATCCAGACCTCATGGCCTTCTGATCCATCATCTGTGCCTGTGTCTGGATGCTCAGATGCCTGAATGGGTAAAAAAAAAAAAAAAAACTCAGTATCCAAAATGCAGTGTAAAGCCTTCCCTGCAGAGACGAGTTGATCACGAGGGGTCTCAAAGTTTCGAGACTTGATTGAGACTGTTTACAAGAAAGCACTATTTATCTACGTTTACACGCTATCAAAAATAGTCCAAGTGCACATTAATACAGCACTCCCAACGTTCCTGCCACTTCTGGAATGCGTCCTAGAAGTCAAGCACCTTCTGCAATTCGTGCTGGACCTCCGCAAAAGTGTCAAAACAGCGACCTTAGTGCTGGATCTCCATCTTCTGGGAAGAGGGTGAAGTCGGCAGGAGCCAAGTCTGGCGAGTAGGGTCGGTGCGGAAGTGCGATCACGTTGTTTCCGGCATGGAAACTCACGTGTGAGGGGAGATCGGTGACAGGGAGAGCACGTGGGGGGGGACAGAACCAGTCACACAGCTCCGGATGTACAAAGGAAGATGTCATTTGGCACACTGACTTACGAAGGTCTGTGCTCCCTGTGACTGCGCGTGCAGCCGTGTGCTGCCACCTGTTGGCACGTTATAAAATGTATTTTTTGTATTGAGTAAAGACCAGGACCAGCCCCACAGTAATGACTACAGGTTTTTGCACATTGTCAAGCGACTTTATATTGCTTAATAAAAAAGTTTTTTTTTTGCTGACAGTCCAATTCGAAAGCTTCTAGCCAGTAAAGTGTGCATAAGATAAAAGATTAGCTCCGTAGACTATAAGTAAGGCAATGTTGAGTATTTTTGTTCAAATGCACTGAACTAGTTATCAGGTGCTATAATTCAACATGGTTATGACTGTATTTAGGTGCAATTGCTAATTTCCTCTACCCTGTTTCCTGCAGATCTGTCGGTTACAGCAGCATCTTTCGGCTGGAGAGCATCAGCAGGATCTGTTCCGTGAGCAACCACTTATATTCGTGTCTTCGGTGTCTCAGCCTCCATGCCACAGTCTCACAGAGCTCATCCAGCTGTGCGGGGGCTCCGTGTGCAGGAGCGTTCGCCAGGCCAGCATCTGCATCGGGGAATACAGGGGGAAAAAGCCTGAAGGAACCAGGTGCCTGTCAGAACAATGGATTTTAGGTAAGACGACTTACTGCAAATCTGTATGATTATGTTCCCGATGTATAAAAATCTGAAACAGATGTGTCGAATGTGTGTTCTCAGGAGTCTTTTTTTAAAACTTTCTTTTTATTTTTTTGGCCAGATTGCGTGACTCATCATGTGCTGCTCCCATACGATAACTACGTTCTTGAGTAAAGAGTTTCGACAGTGAGGACATTTTCCTGTTATTGGAAAACTGAATTTTGTATTATATATGAGTACTTTATGTATATGTTTCTTGTATTTTACTGTGCATTTAGATTCTGTTTAATAAATGTCTTAAATAAAACAAGTCATGTTGCGGGTTCAGGAATGGTTTGGATTCATTTTCGAAAGCAGAAAGCTGAGCTTATTGTTCAATGTTTTTTGTTACAGTAATAATGTTTATTGATCAAAGTACTTTATTTCATTTCAGGTAAATGGACCTAGAAAATGCTATAAATGTAAATATTATGTGTGTGCTGTAAATATAAAGTACTGTGCCCATACTGAGGCTATATAATCCAACCTACTGACTATTTTTATTTTATTTATTTTTTAATGAGCCAAGCAACAAATCACTTAGCACCACTGTTCCAAACAACCAATGCTGTTATTTACCAGCAATCACACACTGGGTAGCATTGTTTTCCAGCGACCAATCACTGATCCGTGTCGTTACCTTCGTTATTACGTCTTGAATATGTTCCATAAGAAGGCTTTTAACTTGTAGTGTTTTTATTAAAATAATAAGATTTGCAAACTTAAAAAAAACCTAATTAGAAATTATTTTATTTTGTTCTATTCTGTACGGTTGTTGTTTTTTTTTTTTTTTTGGTGCTTTAACACACCCAGACATCTCATATAAAATCGTTCATTAGCTGATGAGGCAAAGTGATGAAGGGCTTCTCCAGGACCAGAATTGGTAATGTTTATATAAGCGATAACTGGATCCTAAAGTATCCATACTTTTGGTGCTGAATTGAGATTCTGACAAGGGACTGATAACATTCTCTTATACCTTTTTGCGAAAACCTTTGGGGGGAAAAAAGGGAACGTTGAAATGTTATGCAGTGTCAGATTACATTTTGTTAAAAGTCTGTTTAATATAAATAAATAAATAAATGATCAATCATTACAGAAATATAAATAAAGAAAATCCAGCTTATTGTTGTCTATTTAATATCGTTAATGATGGCTTTCAAATATGTTGGAATCGATTTAAATAACTGATGATGTGGGGCCTTGGAGGTACTTGTTATCTGACCAAAAAGAAATGAAGTGGTTTTGCCCATCCCTAGTTGACCTTCTCTCCATTCTGTTAAAATCTCTCTTTATTTCTTTCTTTTTCTCTCTCTCTCTCTCTCTCTCTCTCTCTCTCTCTCTCTCTCTCTCTCTCTCTCTCTCTCTCTCTCTCTCACACACACACACACACACACACACACACACTATTTAGTACTAATGTGATACTTGTATGTTCCAGCTGAATGAGACGATGTAAATGAATGGATGGATAGATAGATGGATGGATGGATAACTGACATCTCATGACCTTCACCTTTTCACCCCCTGCATTAATACGTTAATATGGGGTTTAAGCTGCAGCCCAGACCAGTCGGTTTCTTTTCACGTGTTTGCTGTGGATTCGAAAAAAGGGGCGTGTCTTTGGTTGAATCCCAAATGCTTTCCTACTTTATACACAAGTACACAACATACAAAACGTTCAGAAAAAGTTCTTCATTTACGTTCATGCTGTCATTAACAGGCCTGTGTAGAAGTATGAATTTAGACTTTCACTCTAAGAGTGTGTGTAATCTTTTATTTATAGAGTCAGAAATCACGGCTAGTGCACCCTAGTTGTTTAGTGTTGAAACATTTGTAACACAGCCCTTACCGTAACAACTACTCCACCAAGAGCAAGCGCTTCCACCAATCAGCGAGCGCGATACTACCGAGTCGTTGACGTCACAGTGCAATATGGAGTGTAGCATGACTTTGGTAAAGGGAGAGTAGACAAATAGATTTGTAGGATAAAATTTTTTCCCCACAAAAAAACTAGTGTGCGCATGAGTGTATCGACCTCTAAAGCGACATCCTCTGGTGTTATTTAGACATCCTGCTATTTGAGTTTCGAGCTCGACTCGGTAGCTTTTACGTTAGCGCCTCTCCCTAGGAGAAACTGACATGCGAGTCTATACCTGATTTTACGGTAAATATCAAACACGGATAAGTAGAAATTTTAGAGTTGGCAATAGTTTTTTTTAAAGGTGTAATTGCATCGTTGGATGAACTTAAATATAAGCATTTTGCTGTTATGAAATGTTCAGTGAATTTATAGTGATTAATATTAATAACAGAGTGTGGGTGAACTTTCCAAGCGTCCATCAAAAGCAACCTTGTGATTACCGTAAAACTTGCTATAGAGTCGCACTGCAGCAGCTTTGACAGGCGCATGCCTCTGCACTGAGCGTCTGGCGTGTCCACTTTGTCATGTGTCATATATTTTAGTAATATATATATATTTTTATATTACACCATGACAGCTGAAACTTTGTACGTTTCTGAACAGCGTTTGAACCAATCTGGTTGTAGCAGGTGAAAGCTCAAGTTTCCGGACACTGTGTAAAGCCTCTCTTCGCCTTTTGCATCCAGGGGATTCGTCTGGACTCTACGACTTGTGTTGCATATTTATTTGTGCGTGTTAAACATGCTGCTGTCGTTGGTCGTGCACACGTATTCTTTGCGCTACTGCATTCCGGCTGCGGTCATGCTGGGCACTGCGCCGGTGTACCTGCTCTCCTGGGGCGCGTGGAGGTTCCTCTCCACGCTCCTACCCACCAGGTTGTACCACAGCGTGGACGATCACTTGTACACAGTGTACCAAAGCATGGTTCTGTTCTTCTTCGAGAATTACACTGGGGTGGAGGTGAGTTCACTGAATCTGTCATTCCAACAACAAAAAAGAGAAAAATAAAAATCCTTCCCACTTTAAGAACATCACTAGCAGGTTTTTATTTTTATTTTTTATTATATTCTATTATTTCATAGAATATAAATTATTATATATTATTTAAGCATTATAACTCATTGTTTATTTCTAAACAAAGATCTTAGATCTTAAACTCAGGTTTTGTAGGCTAAATCTTCTTTATTAGTTTATTTATTTATTTATTTATTTTATTTAAAGAAGGGTTGCAAAATACATCACTGATCGTTATCACGATACTTAAACAAACACAATCTTCTGTGTAAAATCCAAACCGTTTCAGGTAAATTATAGGTCAATGTGTTGGTGTTAAGATCTAAGGCAACTGATACCATGTTGGAGTCTCGAAACTGATGTATTAATTATCCATCAACATTTTTTTTGTTTATTATTATAAACACGTAATTGTTAGAGGTTTGGGAGTCTCCAGTTTCTGCTTATAATAATGAGGAAGTTTTCTTTTTCTCTCTCGGTCCTGTTATAAGTCAAGTCAAGTTTATTTCTATTGCGCTTTTCACAACAGACATTGTCTCAAAGCAGCTTTACAGAAATCAACAGTCAAGGTGAACGGTGTGTGTTTATCCCTGATGAGCAGCCGTGGCGACTGTGGCAAGGAAAAACTCCCTTAGATGTTATGAGTAAGAAACCTTGAGAGGAACCAGACTCAAAAGGGGAACCCATCCAAGAGTTTGATCATAAATCGTTCAACACTGGAGAGTGAAAACTAACATAAGCACTGGAGTATAAGATTATAAGTAATGTTCTTTCTACAGTCTTATAGAGTCTTTATGGTTATAAAACAAGGAGCTACTGAGCTCAACATTTGTGATCATCACAGATCCAGCACCAGCTTCTCCATGCCAGAGCCTTTAAACACTCCAGGAGGTCCAATGTCAAAACATTGATCCACACATGTAGTGGGATCCAATTGGCACTGGTACGTCCCTAGATGGTACGGGATGTTTATAAAAGAGGATTCGACTCTATTCAGAACCCATCAAATATATCTAGAAAAAAAATCCAACAGTAACATGACCCTGTGCTCCATCCATATACTGAAGATTAACGTACACCTGCTTCTCAGTCTGTATTGCAGATCAGGCTGAACGACCTGCAGAACAAGTTCAGTTGTCTTGCAACACACGTAAACATTGGCATGAAGGTGTGAGCCACCATAATAGCACATCTGGAGATATGAAATGTTCATATCTCGTTATCAATGTTGGCCAATAGTTAATTAGGGCTACGTGATACAGGGAATCGGAGCAGGATATGCAAAGATCTTTCACCTGGTTTTTAATCCATCCATTGAAAATGTAAAAAAAAAGGGTTTGAAATTTATGTAGAAATAGGATTAAGTTTATTAGCAAGTAGGTTCGAGTCGGAGCAGGAAATTTCCAGTGAGCGGTACGTAACTAGAATAGCCAGAGGAATAGTTTCATTAGAATTTATGAACCTTTGTAGGACCTCTTTCGATGACAGGAATTTTGGAGGCCACATATTGTGTAGCCTTTACGCAACTCGATTACTCAAGCGTAGGATTATTTTGCAACACTTAACACACGATTGTGTAAATCACTGCTGCTCCAATAAACCGTGCAGGTTACACGAGGACATATGAAGTGGCACACCTGATGGGTTTATGGAGAAGCTTCACAGTATGAGACGTTTAATAATAAGCACATGGGGAGATCGTTTATATGCTTGAACGCGGTGTAAGTGAAATGATCCTTGTGCGAATATTTGTGCTCTCGTGTGTGTATTTTTGTTGAATTTTTCTTTTTGGCAGACGTGTTGTTTTTATTCCTGCGTTCTCATGTAGTGTGTTTTATTCATCACACAGATTATTATTTATGGAGACATACCAAAGAAGAAGGAGAATGTCCTCTATCTCTCCAACCATCAATCCACAGGTAATTCTTGGTCTAGAGCCATATTGATTATTTGTAGTCAGGCTGGACTATATTAAATATTAATAACCGATATATTAGTAGTAAACATTATGTCTCGGATATTCTATGACTGATTGAATATTAATTTCTGTGTTATAGCGGATTGGATTGTCGCCGACATGCTGGCGATTCGCCAAAACGCGCTCGGCCATGTGAGATACGTGTTAAAAGATGGTCTGAAGTGGCTTCCGTTGTACGGCTGGTATTTCTCTCAGGTACTGTGTGCTTACTTGTGATATTTCATTCTTTTATTAAATGGCGTATGGTAAAACGTTATTGAGATTGTTGTTGTTTTTTCTCGTAAAGCATGGTGGTGTTTACGTCAAGCGGAGTGCCAAGTTTGATGAAAAGGCCATGAGAAGGAAACTCCGCTCTCAGATGGATGTAGGAGCACCGGTGAGCATGCATTTCACTGGAGAAAAAAAAAAAGGGATGAATGATAACGATTCAATTCGCTCACTAGAATATGATGTTATGTTATGAATACCAATGTTATTCGTTTCAGGTCATTTTTTGACACATCAGGTCTAATAAGCTTTAGTATAGAGTACTTTTAGAGCACTATATATTAAATTGTAGCTGCTATAATACACACACACACACACACACACACACACACATTATATATATATATATAATATATATATACAGTACAGACCAAAAGTTTGGACACACCTTCTTATTCAAAGAGTTTTCTTTATTTTCATGACTATGAAAATTGTAGATTCACACTGAAGGCATCAAAACTATGAATGAACACATGTGGAATTATATATGGAATTATATACATAACAAAAAAGGTAACTGAAAAATGTCATATTGTAGGTTCTTCAAAGTAGCCACCTTTTGCTTTGATTACTGCTTTGCACACTCTTGGCATTCTCTTGATGAGCTTCAAGAGGTAGTCACCTGAAATGGTCTTCCAACAGTCTTGAAGGAGTTCCCCGAGAGATGCTTGGCACTTGTTGGCCCTTTTGCCTTCACTCTGCGGTCCAGCTCACCCCTAAACCATCTCGATTGGGTTCAGGTCCGGTGACTGTGGAGGCCAGGTCATCTGCAGCACCCCATCACTCTCCTTCTTGGTCAAATAGCCCTTGATGCGTTCAGTGTGAATCTACAATTTACATAGTCATGAAAATAAAGAAAACTCTTTGAATGAGAAGGTGTGTCCAAACTTTTGGTCTGTACTGTATATATATATATTTTATTTTTTAATTTTTTCAAATCTATTTTTATACTTATTTCTACATATTATTATACCTTAATACTTTCTACGTATATTTTATTATATTGATTAATTTATAAATTTTTTTGGACAAATAATAATTTGATAACTAGGGATTTCACAGACGATACACACCGTTAATATAATATAAAGTGTGTAAAAAGTATTGCGTGTGCTTCTTTGATATGCAACACGAGCTGTTTTTTATTTTTTATTTGATGCAAATCCTACCATAACTTGCAGCTCAACATATTTAATGTAGACTGTTTTTCTGATTCGATTCTGTAACAATGGAGTGTATCTCAATATTCTGCATAATATAATTTGCTCTTCATTCTAAAAATAACACTGAACAAAGATAGTGAGTAAAATGAGTAAGTTAAGGCATGCAATCCCTCCCCTGAAAAAGCAGCTTTATGCAAACAAAAAAGACAAAATTGCAAACCAACATGCACGCCTCTCTAAAAGCTTTCAGGTCTTTGTGGTTTTTCAGAAGTTGTAGCGCTCTAAATGTTTCTAAATATAACCGGCAGCCCTGCACATGCACACCAGTGATAACCACATTTTTTCTTTTCTCAGTATAAAGTGTCGTATTTAGCCATCACTATATCCTTAACAGTTTATATGATTTCTCAGAAATTTCTCTGACTGACTATAAAAATATAGGATTATTCCCAAATGACTATTTTCCCATGACACTATTTGTGACGGCTGATTGGGTCAATCAACGACTTCTGTCTTCTGTCACTAAAATATTGGACATTTCTGAGCGATGGCATCAATTCCAAAGGGAGGCTTTATGATTTTATGTTTTAGATGTCAAACGTTTGTGTTCTGGTCTGCTATTCCTTTTTTTCCACAGATGTACCTCGTCATATTCCCAGAGGGAACTCGCTACAACCCTGAATTTAAGGAGGTGATCAAGGCTAGTCAGGCGTTTGCAGCCAAAGAAGGTGCCAGGTTTTTTTTTCTTTTTATCAGGTTAACGTCTGCCGTCTTATTCAGCATTCATCGAGGCGAAACGTTCTTGGCGGTATGAATTTGATTAGATGATGTATATATGGAAGGTGAGGGATTAAATTTTGCTGATTATAAGAAAAGTATTGATTATTATGAAGGTGTGCTACAAACATTTTTTATTTAAAACGGCTCTTATTCAAATCTGCATACGGTCACAATTTAATTAATCAGTCATACAGAAAGGGGTTTTACTTTGTTCTAATGGATGCCTTTTTTTTTTTTAAAGCGCACTTTTATATAATCATTCTCGATTTTCCCACTTACATGATGCAATTAAATTACATAATTGAAAAGATTCTGAGGGCAATTAACGGAAAAGTCTGAATTGCTTCTAAATATTGTTTACTGAAATGAATTCGAACACCTTTCTTTTTATTTCTTGCATCTGTATAACTTGCTGAATTCTGATTAAAAATCGTAGCCAAAAAAAAAAAAAAAAAAAAACCTCGTTAACGATCATCGTTAAGTCGGTACTAAGAGAAAGTTTTTTTTTTTTTTTTATGACTCTCGTAGGTCTTTCGGTACTAAAACACATTCTGACACCGAGAATGAAGGCATCGCACGTAGCAATAGACTGCATGAAGGAGCACCTGGACGCAGTTTACGATGTCACGGTGGCATACGAAGGGACGCTGAGTGCGGATGGGAAAAGACGCTCTGCCCCTTCAATGCCCGGTACCGTGACACATTTCACACACTTTGAATACGTAATAAGATCTATATATATTAAAAAAAAAAAAAAAAAGGAGGGCAGATTATTGCCTGTAATTGTTTGTTAATTCCAAGTACAATCAGGTTCCTAGAATACATAAATATGGATTTCCTGTTGCTTCATATAAACAGGAAGTTATGGCGTGCTATCTTCCCGTGCCTTGGTGTTCCCAAAAACATTAAAGCCATCACTTGTTGTGCAAAAAAAAAAACATCCTGTTTTCCGACAGGAATAAACAGCAATGGCATCTAAGTCATGTTATTGATACAACTGACATTCTTCATGTGTTAATCATGTGCGTTTGCGCTTGTGTAAGGGTGAGTCAGGTATTATTTTAATATATTTATATCTTGATTAGCAGCTTGTTACGGTTTGTCTGCATGACATGAATCTGTTTTTCTATATTCATTATACTGTAAGGATAAAATATATATATATTCCCTGATTGTATACAAATCTAAAAGTAAATTAATTTGTACAGTAAATTTTTTTAATGATTGGAAATATACCATATTTATATTCAGCAAAGAAAGAAAATTTCTGAACTTGTGTATTTTATCTATTTATTTCTTAAAATAAAAGTGGTTTAACATTTTAACAATTAACAATTTTACACTGCCAGGATGTTGAGTAACGTTTACTCGGATTATATTACGTTTCATAACCAGGCTAATATTAGTAACTTATTTATTATTATTATGAAAATTATTCATTATAATAACAGTTATAGTCAACTATCCAACATAACTAAAAGAAATTTGTGGATTTTGTTCGAGATCACATCCATTCACATTTAGTTGTTTTACAGAAACTTGCTGCAGTGGTGTTTCATTTAAATCTAATAACATACAACAGCGCCACCCCGTGGCTTTATATTGTATTAGCTTTTTTTTTATTTTTTATAGTAAATCATCGGTATGGGATTTAATAAAATTATATAAAATGACACAATTCCAAAATATATTTACTTATTCGCTGTATTTTATATAATTTGTCTTGTTAATAGAGTTCCTTTGTAAAGAATGCCCCAGGGTGCACATCTACTTCGAGCGCCTGGACATGAGGGAGATTCCCCTAGAACCGGGTTTTTTCCGCAGGTGGCTTCATGATAGATTTGAGATGAAAGATAAGTAAGTCTTTCTTTTTCTTTTCTTTCTTTTTCTCATGTGCCCAGTCTTGCTGTTTAAGTGGTTTGCAGAAATCGCATCTTAGGAAAACGTTTTATTTTATTTGAGGTTGCTGACATCCTTCTACGAGTCTGAGGATCCCAAAGTAAGATGCAAGTTTCCAGGAGAAAGTCGAAGGTCACTTCTCAGCCTCAAAAAAACGCTGCCTTCTCTACTGGTGTTGAGCAGCCTCACGTTGCCGGTGCTCTTCACCGAGTCAGGTAGAAAACTCTATGTGAAAACGTGGATCTATGGGACTTTTTTGGGATGGCTGTGGGTTTATATACGTCCATGAAAAAAAAAAAAAAAGAAACCACCGACGTCCAGCCATCTTGCGTCAGCGTGAGGGGAGACAGGAGCTTGTTCGATCTTGGAGAGGAGAGGAGAAGAGAAGAGAGGTTCTGATTAGACCTCGTGCGGTCACATCTTGGAGGTGTTTGTAGGGCCAAGAGTTTTTTTCTGGCGAAAGGGTTCACTGCATCTTTTTTTCTCAAAGGCTTTGTTTGGTTTTAACGTTTTCAGTTCAGAGTCTATTATGTAGGTTATCTTACTGTTGTGAGCTGAATTTTTAGTGGGGTTGAAAAGCTTACACAAAGGATTGGTAAAGATATATTTTTATTGCATTATTATTAATTGCATTTTTTTTTTTGTTTTGATTTGATTTTTTTCGTAACTTTTTGCATTAAAACTTAATTTGTAATCGGGCTCGGTTGAGATTTTGAGATGTTTGTTTTTTTGCATGATATTTTGATTGGTTTACACGCTGCGTGTGCTTTTATTTCTTTATTTTGATCAGTAATTTTTGGTTTTCGCTAGGTTTTTTTTTGTTTTGTTTCTTTGCACAAATTGTTTGTTTAAACAATATTGCCAAACTTCAGGATGCAGGAGCAATATATTGTCACTAAATACCTATCTAATAAATATATATGCAGTAAAATGCAACAGAGAAGCATTTCACTGTACTCTGCCTTTAACCTCCAAAAAAACCAACCCGGTTACCTCAATCGCATTTTTTCGTTATTTGGTTGTTGACAAAACGTGTTGTATAGACGTTCGTATGTTTTGCAGGTAACGATAAAATGCTTGCTCGTAACGGTATTGTAATGGTTTCTGCCGATGCAAAAAAAAAAAAAAAAACTGGACTTGGTGAATACAATTATTAATCATTTAGTTGATGCCATTTGATCAATATAGCGAGTGCCTTTAACACGTCGAAGGTTCTGCTTAGCTGCTCTGGGATGTTTTTTTTCTTTCTAGTGGCGTTACCAGTATTACGCTATTATGCAATTTCGGGTTGGACAATTTCCCGCTTACATGTCGACATTTTTACACTCTTTTAAATGTCCGTGGAAGAATATTATCCTGATATCTGTATCAGTTGAGGCATATATTAAAAAAAAAAACAAGAAACATGGAACCGAACGGAAGGAAATCCTTCGGAAGAAGAACAATGCGTAAAAGCATGCAGGAACTTGCAGCTTCTTAAATGTGCAACATGTGAATAAGGAAAATTCTCAGTGTTAAATCTTCAAATTTTTCTGTTCGGTGAGCTCATGCACACTGTAGCATTGGTTTCCTTTCCATGGCTGCCAGGAGTAAAACCCAGTGTAGTCATCTGCTGAATTTAATTTAATTGGAAATCTTATTGATATAATTGGTGGTGCTGCTTCATGAATGAGCAGGAGTGCATGTGATCCTATTAAAGTGTTGGTTGAAGTTGTTTTCAAGTACCAGTTTCTGAGTAAAACATAAATCACATTTTTCAAACAGTGAAAGAAGGCAATTGAAAATGATTCAAACCAGACTGATTACTTATAAACCTAATTAAGAACATGTTTGTTCTTTCAAGGTATGAAATTTAAAGTCTTTGAATTCCAGGTTCATGAAAGTTATTGAAAGCGAAGTGGTGACTGCATGAAAACTGATTAATTAACGAATAATTAATTAATTAACACGCTTTTTTTTTTTTTTTTTTTAAGTTTCCCATCAGTTAGTTACTATGTATTCTTCACATTGTTCTGTATGCCTGGATTGTTTTAAAGTCTATTTATTTTCATCCACATCATCTAGTTTGAACAATATACTGCCTGAAAGTTGTGTTCAGGTTGGACAGATTTGCATAAACAAACTTAAATCAAAACTCTTGGAATCTTTCGGATTCGTCATACATTGTAGTTGTTTGTTCAATTATTTTGAAATTTATCCACGATGTAGCAAATTTATTCCTGTATATCGCAACAACAATAAAAAAAGAAAAAGGTGAGAAAAGTCTACCTCTAAATGTTTATCCACAGATTATGTAATTATGTAGTGGCGTGCAGTATGAATGCTTTCTTGAAAGAAAAAATATATAAATAACCCTTTCTGAAAATGGATAGGTTTTCCCAAAAAGCTTTTGAAACGTAAAAAACGTGAACCGCATGTAAAATGTCTGATAAATGAAGCTCCTGAATGGTTGATGAGTGAAGAATTGCGCTTGGTGATCTGTTGTTTAATTGTGCATGCATTTGCCGTTATTCTATCCACCCTGCAATTTGTCTTATTTAACTGTGTTTTATTTCTCTATTTATAATTGATGACTGCTTTTAGTTTATTGGGACGTAATTTACTAAAAGTGATATCACTGATGAAAGAATCCGTCTATCAGCATTTCATTAAATGAAAGTTATATCTAAAGGACCACTGGTTCTGAAGGTGATTTGGGCCATAAAGTTAAAATCTCAAAAGTAGTTTTAAAGATTTTGCAATATTACTTCATAATATAACCATCATATTCTCTCATAAATGTAAAGAACTGTTGTGGATGATGATCTTAGTGTTAAATGTACAGTACAGTGATGGGAAAATTGACCTAGCGTTCCAATCCTTATTACGTAAATAACAACACACACAATAACACACAATAAACAAATGAAGGAGAAAAAAAACAACAACAATAACAGGAACATGAATCAGGACGAAAACAGGAAAAGTTAGAACGTAAGAACGGGGGGGGGGTGTTAACGAGAGGCTGATGTGTGCAAATGAGTCTGTGATGTTGTGAGATGTTCATATATTCCATGCAGAGAACCCTGATGACGTTGATGGTCATTAGCGAGCAGATCTACACCTGATCCGGTAAATCCCACAGATTATTTTAAGTAAGAGTCAGAAAAACATTGGGAGACCAAAAAAAAAGCTCCTTCTCATGACATAAGAAGTTTGGAGATGTGTGTACTCTCACTGTGAGTTGAAAGATCTAACAAAATAGGGAAAACCAGAACCTAATTGATGGGTCTATGCTGCTGCTGCTGCTGCTGCTGCTAAGGGTTAAATAGTGTGCCGTCACAGTATGCAGTCTGTCACTGTTGTTTTCTTCTTCTTATAACAATACTATTGCTTTTTTTCCCCATCGGTATAACACTGTGGTATTCATTATCTTGTGTATAAGAAAGCAAACATTACCTGTTTTTGTTAACTTTAGAGGCCTGTGTGCGTTACTGATTACTGCCCCTCTGCCCCACATCTCTTTTGATGTGATTGTTGAATTGTACACTCACAGAACACAAAAGAGAATATCACAGAATTTGGTGCTGCTTTTACGTGTAATCTTTCGGTACGTGTCGCGAGAGTGTTACTGCAATAGCCATATTAATACAACAACATTTTTCTTCGAACCACAACAAACTGTAGAGTCGGCGAAAGGCCATATCTGAAATGTATGACATTTTGGTCATTGCTTTTGAAATAATAAAACAATAAACTGAATTTCTAATGCCACGATTTTTGCTTGTTATTGATGACTGTGCATAGACATATACCGCTATATACAATGTGAATCTTTGGCTTTTAATATCTGAAATGTTCTAGAATTTAAAAAAGAAATCTCGAAGAGCTGTGAAGCATGGTTTTGTGGTAACATCATGCCATGATCAGCCAGCCCTAAAAAAAAATAGGTAGGGAAGCTGGATGAGCTCAGATACAGAAGAATCTTTAAGAGGCATGAGTCAGGACTGGGTGTTTATATTCCAATTGAACGACAAATTGCATAGTCCCAAAGCAACCCTGGATTAAGTCGAATCTAAGAACCGTATTCCTTCACTCAGTCAGATTGAGAATCAAATGCAGGTTTTGGGATTATGATCTTCATTAATGGTCTACATTCAAACTGAGCAGTTATTCCAAGAGACAAATGTGCAAATGTCTGTATCATTCTGTGCAAAACAGATCCCAGAAATATCCTATACATTTAGTGGAACAAAATATTGACCCAGAAGTCTTTTATACAGTCCTTTATGACTATTTTAAGTGTGGCAAAAAAAATATTTTTTTGCATGAAAATCCAATGATAATCTCAAATGGTACAAAATACATTTATTTTATCACTGCAGTTTTTAGGCTTGTTGTGCTCTCATTGATATTTAACATTAATATACAGTATCTTTCATCACTAATTCAACTAAATGAGAGAATACTGACGTTAAAGACTTATTTACCCTGTAAACTGTTAAACAGCATGCAATCTATTTTACAACATTTTGGTCTGCTGCGAAAACTTAATTACATTATTGTCAGTTCCAGGTAATAAAACGGCGAGCTGGGTAATAATTCAATTCTCAGGTTTATTGAAGCTCGTCAATTTGAGTGGATTTTCAGCCTTTAACGAGTTATTGAGAAACGACATCCTCAATATACTTTACCAACCAGACACGCCATTAAAGGTATGACAGATACAAAATATGCTGAATAACCGGTGAAAGCCGAGAGAGAGAGAGAGAGAGAGAGAGAGAGAGAGAGAGAGAGAGAGAGAAAAGAAATGTTAATGATGGAGAGTCAATACAGACTTTTTTTAATGCCTGATTGACCAGTGTGCCAAATACAGATGTGTGAATGTGCTGAGGGAAATGGGTGGGTGTAAGTCATTGATTTGCTTGAGTGTGGAGTATTCAGGAGTAAAATAAAAAAAAAAATAAAAAAAAGTGTGAGAACGTTAAAAGTGTTACAATTGTAAGAAGAAAAATATCTAACTAATTTTTAGTAGCATACCAATAGACTGTCACCCTTTCTTCAACATGTCCATAAATATATATATATATATATATATATATATATATATATATATATATGGACATGTTGACATGTCCATAAATACATATATATATATATATATATATATATATATATATATATATATATATATATATATATATATATATACACTATATACACTCACTGCAAATTTGGGAACCTCGAGGTCCTCTGTTAACAATAGAGTCCTATTGGTTAATTCTTGACCTTTGGCATGACCTTATTGGCATGGAAGTATTGACCTTCCCAATATGGCGCATCCACGGACACGTTTCGGTTGATTTTATATCTGTAGAGTGCTAACTTATACACCCTATTAATGGCTTTTAATGCTACCTGATTTCTCATGATCCACTTTTACATGTTTGGGACTTGTATCGATGATAATTATACGTCCTTAGGAGACGTTTACTTCCGCGTGACGTAATACGTAATACGTGCCTCGTTCCCGGAAGTGCAAGAAAACATTAGCGCCAGGGAGGCACAACTTTCTAAGACAGCAGTAACAAGATATAATTGGTAAGATTATTTTTTAAGTGACCATATTTGAGACGTTATGCATTAATGTAAAATGTTTTTGTTTTTGTTTTAGGACACTATGGCGGTTGACTGGTTGGGGTTCGGCTATGCAGCTGCTATTTTAATCGGTGGATTTATGGGGTATAAGAGAAAAGGTAAATCTTTTCGAGTATGAATGAACTCATGCGTCATGTCTGCATACATACGAATATGGATCATGTATAGTTAAACTTTAACAGACATCTTGGTGGCTGCCAGATACTTGTAGGTGTGGTGTATAGGATTCAGAAGGTGTTAAGTATATTCATTTTAAACCCCAGTCTGGTCAAACAGCATTAATAATATTTACATAGAGAAGAATTAACATGGGTAATAGACAGGGAATTATAATTATCTCATAAATCTGCTAAAGTTTTCCCTCCTTCTGCGGGACATTTCCGGTTGTCACTTTTCTATAATTTGTATAATTATTATTAATCGTCTTGCGTAAAGGTTTAGGCAACAATTAAGTATTTGTATATTTTAAAACATAATTCCTTTATGTCAGGTTGTTTGTAAAAGTTTAAATCGCGTAAGCATATTGCCAAATAAGGTCATGCATCCATAAAGGCGGCAAAATATGATTTAAAAACAACAACCAGCAATTAAGTTAATTAGGAGCAATTTTTTTTTAATGAGCGTCATTACGGCACAATGAATGCGCAGGATGATGTGATATGTTTATTTATACACTGCGTTTTATGCGTGTGTTTTTTATTAAACTTTTTGAACACGTATAGATTTTTAAATTGTGTATACTATTTTATAAATATAAATGAAGTACCCTAGATCATGCCAGTTGTAATGGGGTTTTTTTTATCTTGTTTGTTTTTCAATCTTTTGATTTATTGCAATAGGAAGCTTGATGTCACTAATTGCGGGATTATTTTTTGGTGGTATTTCTGCATATGGGGCCTTTAAGATCACACTAGACCCACAGGATAAATGGACTTCGCTTGGTAAGTACCCACATTGTAGTTATTTACAATGATTTTGAAATACAATTTTTAAACTTGTTTTTTTTTTTTTTTAATCTTTATTCTGGATATCATCCTTTCATTCCTCATCTCTAGTGGCTTCTGGTGCTCTGGCAGCTGTAATGGGAATAAGATTCAAGAAATCTGGAAAACTAATGCCTGCAGGTATTATGGCTGGATTAAGGTGAGGATTAGTACTGAAATATTGTCATCACAATAACGTTACCTAAATTTGGAATTGTCTTTAGAATGGATATCAGGTGATCTGTCGGGGTTAAATACAGATAGGTGACAGCTAAATGTATTAGTAGGGTGCTGGGATGTCATTAGCCACCAGAACAGGTTTAATGCCCTTGTCTTATCAATTCTCCAAGTCTCTAAATATGTTCAAAAAGATCTTGCACATCATATAACAATCTATCATAGACGTACCATTGGGTTGAGAAGTAACTGGCAATTGCGATGACGGTGGCATGTGATTTACAGCATATTCAACCTCGTTACACGTGAAGTAAACAATTAAAAGAATTTTGCAGGCCGAACCTTTTTTTGGGAAAAAACTACCCATGGCTTGAAAGTCATGTGTCCCAATACTTTTGTTCATATAGTGTAGTAAGCTTTTGTCTAAAACAACAAAATCCATGCAAGTAAAATACTACTGCATAAAATCGGAATTTTTTCTGCAACAATAACAGTAAACCACATGCAGCCATATTATAATCTTATTTATATTAGAGAACTAGATGTTTTTTTTTTTTTTTTTTTTATCAACTCAATTTTTTAAAACTTAGAAATTATTTTTAAATATTAACATTTACTTTTATGGGGAAACAATTTCAGAATAAAATCATAGGTTAATGTTTAGCTGCTTTTTTTTTTCTGTTGCCTGCTGCAGACTTTTAACTCTCGTGATTGCAACAGCACTTTATCAAAGTTCATTCTGTGCCCTGATTTCAGCCTCATGATGGTCGTGCGACTGCTGATCCTCTGAACACGGCCATGAAATGAAGCATATTCAGCTACAGCTCGTCTGCCAATATTGTTATATACACATTCCACTGCATCAACCTCGTAACTAAAGTATATGCACTGATTTCAATTCTACAGTTCATGTGATCATGTCAGTTTTTTTGAACACTCGGCTTGTGCATTCCAAATATTTTATATATAGATATATAGATATATATAAATTCAGTAAACATTACAAAATGCCATAATGAATGCTTAATCTAATAAAAGAAATAATAAGTGCTCAATTTTAACGTGAAAGCATTTATTTCTTGTTATTATTACGCACAGGCCACAGTTTCACAAAAGGAATAAAGAAACATTTTAACAAATTACTAGGTACGTATTAATTTAAATAATCACGATGCCCAAAACATTCACTCTTCGAGTGAATCATAATTAGGATTTAATTCACGAGGCTCACATCAAAAATAGATGATCATTTTTGTATCTAAAGCTACACTGGATAGAGCAGAAACTCAATTAATGCTTACTGACGTCCAAAGGGCAAAACACCTCAGTGTAAAAGAGAATTCATGTATCATTACCAGCCTTACATAATCCCTCTCCTGTCACAAGGCACAGCAAAGCATATAAGCGCTTGATTGATCAGTAACTGAACCACGTTTTGTCTTTTAAATAAAAAGATGGCTCAGCACAGTCATGACAGTTTTTCTATAAGCTTCATCGGCAGGAGGTTTTCTCGGACTTCCAGGCTGCAAGAATTTACTGATGGCTGGAATCGCCTTCATCCTCTTCTGGAATTCCTGAAACATACATTTAAAATGTATATATTTAATTGTGATCATTCGTGCAGTCAAAAAGGAAAATTGTTTTATCAGGATAATGTAATTAAGACATGTGAACTGTAACACTGGTGATGAGGGTTTTAAAAATCTATCTATCTATTTATCTATCTATCTATTAGACCATTTTAACCCCTTTCAAACCAGTTTTGACTGATTTTCTAAATGAAAACAACTGTTCTATGGTTTTAGTGGTTATAAGTGGTTATAAGTGCTCATCCAGTTTTACTTAAATGAGCACTTCTACCATTATTGAAAAAAAGGTCCCTTTGTGATCTGTGTGCTGCAAAAAACTGACCTGGATTTTAGGGAATGTGGAAAGAATGGTCGGAAACAACTCCTCCAGCATTAGAGTCATCTCAAGGAGATGCACATCTGCACAACTCAACTCGTTTCCCACAAGGTACTGGCTATGAGCAAGAGCCTACGAGGCATGGTGTTAACACACACACACACACACACACACACACACACACACACAAAGGTAAAGATACATTTCCTATGAAAAGACACATGAAAAACATTTATTATACTCCTTAATGTGATCTCCACACCTTTTCATAAGCTGGAAGGATATTATCCTTGGCTTTTTTCTGTATTTTATCCAGCTGACTCTGCTTTTTGTCAGCAGGTGTAAAGGGCAGTATCAATATCATATCCATCATGTCCCTAGCACCTTCAGAGTACATATCAATCCTTAAAAGGAAGAATAACACTTATAATATGGTTTCAGAGAAACCTGATGCATACAGTGCATACTTCAATGATACAATTAGATTCAGACATCTTATCACCGACTCACACTTACATAAGACGCTCTTTAATGTTCTTTCCATACAGGTTGTATTTCCCAGCGATGTAGTTCAAGATAGCTTTCGACTGAATGAGCTTCATTCCATCCATCTCAACCATGGGAACTTGATTAAACATGAGTGCTCCATCTGATGGTTTAGGAAATAATTAATGCTGATCTTTATTCAATCTGATGTTTATTAGTTTGGTGTTTTGGTTTTTTTTGCAACCAGGGACTGTGAAAGGCATTCGTAGCCAAATGTGTGCAACCATAATCAGCTAATTTACTGGTGCCAAACACACTTTTTTTTCCCATTCCTGGCAATATAAACTGGTTTATTATTATTTTTAAACCTATTTGATCAATTAGACGAGTTAAATATTCTAAAAGGTGAAAGTCAATAATACATTAATGCTTTATTATTTGTACATTAGTTTTGGTACATGCCATCTCTTTCCATTTATTCATTCACTTCAGGTTATTTCATATGGAAAATAGCAGCCATTTATAAAATACCAATCAGTAATTTAGGTAAAATTCTTTGAAATTCTAAAATAAAACTCGTTGCAACAAATGTTTCCTTCTTACCTTCCTACAATTCGCTTCCATATTTTTTTTAGCACTGAATATATCCCAGATTTACACTTATATGAACCACCAAA